>NC_081184.1:149203422-149273422 GCF_029867415.1 Vicia villosa | reverse complement strand
TGTTTATTATATATATATTTATAAGCAACATGCAGACTTTAAGTAAGATAGATTTAGACTCTATATTGTTGGTGAACATGCCAAACATATGATGTATTTTTGTCTTTTTCAAAATATATTTGTTTAAAGTGTGTAGGTTAAAAAATAAAATAAAGAAATGAACAAGTGTAATAATTTTATAGAACTGTCACTATTATAATTAGAAATTAATATCATGCTCTGATGATCTAATATTTCTTTTTGTTGCTTATTTAATAAAACTTTAAGAAATATTAACATGATGTAATTTAACTAAGGGTAGGCATCCAAAATATTTATATCATCATTACATAAATATTAACTATTTTTAACAATTGTCAGTTTATGAATATTATAAATTTATTTATGAGGATATCTAATGACTTAAATTGAAATTAATTAATTAAAATTCCATAGAAAAAATAAAAAGACATATATATATATATATATATATATATATATATATATATATATATATATATATATATATATATATATATATATGATCAAATAACACCAATGGGATAGGATTAAATAACACCAAGCTATCAAAGTTTAATTTGACATCAAATCTCAACCGTTAAAGTAATTCATCAAACAGTGATACTAAATAGCCTATTTTTTAGAAGAAAAAGATGCTACATATTTTTTTATTATTATTTTATTTCATTTAGTATCACTATTTGATCAATTGTTTGATGTCAAATGTCAAATTAAACTTTGACACGTTGGTATAATTTGATTATATATATATATATATATATATATATATATATATATATATATATATATATATATATATATATATATATATATATATATATATATATATATATATATATATGGGGATGTATCAAGTAGGATGATTTTTTAAATAAGAGATAAGAGGATTCAATGCTAATCATTGGATTAATCAAGAGAGAGAATTAAATTATTTATTAAAATATTAATATAATTATTATTTCTCTCTCTTGATTAATCTAATGGTTAACATTGAATCCTCTTATCTCTTATTTAAAAATCTTCCTACTTGATACATTCCCATATATATATATATATATATATATATATATATATATATATATATATATATATATATATATATATATATATATATATATATATATATATATATATATATATATATATATATATATATATATATATATATATATATATATATATAATTGCATGGGTCTGTAGCTGGATATATCTAACATGAAACTTTAATATTTTGTTTGAAAGTTTAGAAGGGGAGAATGGGGAAAGCTTTGAAAAAAATATAAAAATTATTGAAAAGAATAAAATAATTTAAGTGGGAGGGTTTTATTTTATTCAAAAATCCTTTAATTTGAAAAAAAATTGTATTGAAAAAAAGGTTTGAAAGATTAGACAAATTATTCAAATATAATTATGTTGTTATAACATTTCAAAAATTTAAAAAATATTAATAATTAGCACCCATATATCAATCTATACAAAAAAAAAAAAATCATAAAAAGTGAGTCATTTCTGTATTTCATTTTTAAAAATCTGTTTTTAAAACTCTCACTTTTTTTCCTTCCCCTTTCAAACTCTATCAAAATCTAAATATGTTATAAAACATAAAATTATCAATTATAATTAGGAGTGAAACAAAATAAAGTAGGTTGTATGTCCAAAAAGTATGATGTGATCTATTTGAAATCTGTCTCGACATAATCTTAGTTAGAAGATTAAGTTAAAGTTATTAATATATCCTACTAGTTTAAATAAGGAAGATCTAAGCTCTAAAATCCTTTTATGTTTAATATTAGTAATAAGGCAAGTATAATTTTCTATTCAAGAAACAGATTAAGGTACAAAGTGATCCCATACGTACCTTTCAAAAATAAGAGCAAGAGGAATAGTGGTAATCGCAGCAAAGGCAAGACGATAAGCAGCAATAACAACGGTACTCATTCCATCAAAAATGGCAAGTTTGTAAAGAACATTGCAAGCTGAAAATACTAATTGCACCGAAACCATTAATAAAGCTGGCTTCAACATATCCCAAATGCTTCCCATCTTAAGAACTGCAATGCAATATGTTTTTAAGAGTTAAACACTATCTATTTATACACATTTAAGGAGGACAAGTTAGGTTAGGTTCTCACTATTCACAATAATTCATGCCAGTTGTGTTCACAATATGAAAATGAAAATAATATGACGGAAATAAAGTATAATAAGTTTCACGTGTCCCACAATCATAACTAGAAAGACAGAAATTTTCAGAAATTGTTAAGTTGACTTGAAAACAATAATTGATAGTAAAATACTCTCCAAAAAGAAATGTTTGTCCTTGATCGAGAGAAATATAATAAAAAATAAGAACATTACGTATGTGATAGTATCATTAGTTAAAACTTAGATTTAGATTGATCCTTTAGATTTTTTTTCGACATTACTTATGTGATATGCTGGTATCATTTTAGTTTAATCTTAGATTTAGGTTCATCCTTTAGATTTTTATTTCAAAATCTTGCGGACCACATTATTTTTGACCGATTCTTCGATCAAGTATCTTTGGTTTATCTATCGTGTTAGCTTCATACCTTCATGTAGGGGTTAATGTCGATCCAATTTTTTTAAACATAACTTGTGTATTTATTGGGGAGTCTAGGGAGCGAATCGTTAGAAGTGTTAATGAGTTAAATGTTTATCATCTAAGAGACTTCAATATTGTATATCAACCTAAGATCTTAAGGCATTAGGGTATGAGTCGATGTGTGACTTTACCACTCACAGTTAAAATCCAACAATTTCTCCCATCACTTGTTGGAAAGTTTGAGGAGCGACACGCCTGATATGTCAATCGGATAAACGTTTACGACTTAAGAGACTTTGACAACACATATCTACCCAAAACCTTGAGGCTTTGTTTGCGAGTTTGGAGGGGATGGGAGGGGAGGGCTTTGAAAAATAGGAAGGATTGAGTGAAAAGAATAGAAAGATTTTGAGTTAGAGGGTTTGATTTTATTTATAACACCAAAAACCCCATAGAATGGGGAAACGCAAAAATTGTATTTAAGGAAGGTTTTGAAGGGTTTTGGGAGGCTTACATAAATTTTTTAAATATCTTTTAACTTGTTATAGTATTTTGAAAATTAAAAATTTAGCAATTATAATAACTTTTTGATCATTCTAAACAAACTCATAATGTCAAATATTTTTTATACTTTTTTAAATTTTCGTTTTCGGAAGTCTTCCCCTTCCTTCTAAACTCGCAAACAAAACCTAAAACAGTAGAAATATAAATCATTTATCTTAGGGTTTTGTTAGTCAGTGCTCTCAGGGCAATGGTTAAGCATTCCAAAAAAAGAAAATATTTATAGAAAATATAATATTTCAATTTTCGAGGCATTAAATACGCAGATTACCGAGATAAATTTACTATTTTTAAAGTTTTAACCATTGCCCTGAGGGCGCTAGTTAGCATTTCCCATATACACCACACATTTCTTCCATTTCTAGACGATTTGAGACTTTATCACTCACACTTAAAATTCAATAATTTTTATCCACAATAAGTTTTATACCTTTCCTTTTAGGTATTTTGATTTGTCTTTAAGGGTTAAATCCTATTGGCTTAATTGCAACTTTGATCCGATGGTAAATCTGTAAACAAAACCGTTATTTTCGTGAAAACACATGAATGTTAGTTAAACAATTTTTTATTTTTTATTTATAATATAGAAATGATATATTGATAGGTTTATAGCTTACTTTTATACTTTTTCTGTTTGGTCGGAAAACATTATCAAATATCTGAACCAATTATGGTTTGAGAGTCTTTGTCTCTATTTTAATGGTACTCGGTATTTTTCCTAAAAGAATATATTTTTGTTGATGATGGTTAAAAGTGAATGAGATCTGACCCATTCAGTGGATTTTATTGTAAGCTTTTTTGAGTCGTATTGGGATGTTTTTTTTATGGTTGCTTTTTTTTTTTTTTTAAATTTTGTGTGCTTGAAGCTACTTTTTTGTATTTTAGAACTATCAATTGGTACTACTTGTTCTATATACATGCCATTCAATATCTTTTCATATTGAGTTTTTATAAAATATTCTATTCTTGAAAAAGTGTAATGGTAGTGCTGTTAGTGTATTTCACACACAAGCAATCAAAATTCTAATTATTTTAAAAATAAAATTATGTTTTAATTGGATATATGATGGTTATTGGTTGACAGTGTAAAATATTTTACACTGTCAGTGTATTACCTATTTTCTTTTTTGAAAATAGGTTTTTTAAATTTTTTTTTTTTGTAGAATGTGAATTAAATTTATCCCATCATAAATTAATAATTCTTATTAAGTTGATAAAATCTTAAAATTCTCAAAAAAATTTAAAAATATTCTATACTTGATCAAAAAAGTTCAATTGAACATATCATATCCTTTTAAAAAAACAAGTATAATATTGACTCTAAGAGCCTACTATACAGACGTCCAATTTTTTAGTTCTATGCATGCCTGATGATTATATTAATTTAAAAATATTAACAGTATTCACACAAAAAAAAAGTTGAATTTATGAATTCAATTTCTACAGAGAATTATTAAATACAATAACTTAAATAAGTATTATTCTAAAGGAAATGAAGTTTAATAAGTTTCACATGTCCCACGATTTTAAGTTTTGTTGACTTGAAGAAAATGATTTGAAAGTGAAATCAACGTAAAATTTTGACAACACGTAGTTAGCGTATTTTGAAAATTAGTCATATTTCAATTTTTTACACATGTCTCAATTTCTTAATTTTTAATGATATGATGAAATTTTGAATATTATACTTTAATTCGTTTAAAAAGGAAAGGAAAATTTTTATTTGACAATTTTGTCATCTTTTACTCTTTCATTTTGGATATTTATAAATACTTTGACACTTAAGTTAGTGACGATAATAGTGAGATGTTTTATAGTTAAAATAATGTCAAATAAAATATGTGAAATTTCTTTTGGAATTGTATAATATGATTATATTAAAATTTTTATTGAGAACACTCGTCTTAAGAAACAAATGTCTCCACACTCTAATTTATTTTGATCCGACGATTACACCTTATTCACAAAAAATATGGTAAAGTTTTATGGGCTTAAAAATTTTGATGACGAGGCAATAAACAACATCAAATAATGGACATTAAATAATGGACATGAATCAAAAGTATGAAATAAACTTTCTAATGAATATCCTGATAAAGACAAAATCCTATGAACATCACTAAAAAATATATTTCATTATTCAAACCACGTCTCTAATCCCAAGCACAAGTTTTTAATATCCTTTTTAGGATCAAATTACAAAACTAGATAATTACTACAGATATATATATAAATAATCAGGGACAAATGTTATTCAAACTTCATCTCTTTTAAAATATGTATGAAAAACTCTTCGAAAATCCAAAAACTATTATTAAAGCCAGGGACGAAGCTACCAACAAGACAGGGACGAAGCCCTGTGCCTTGCCTCCACTAAAATTGAATACTGATTCTAATATAGTACATATTGCATAGTTGTGATAAAGTATTATATTGCATTGAAAAGTTATTCTATTTCAAAATATACTACAAAATAGTCTATTAAATAATTTATAAAAACTCTTAATCTGCTAGATATTTTTATAGTATCTCTATGATACTATATGTTTTTGTAATTAAAGAAAAACTAATGTTTTATGGTGTATCAATTGATTTTTGAAGATAAAATTTATAAAAAGAAAATAATTAAGCCTCTCTTTGATAATATTATTGGTAATATTAGTGGTTGAGTGATAATCTAGATATAGTTTATGTTTTTTTTTTGTGGAGATAATGTTTTATGGTTGATGATAGATAACAGATAACTTATAATTTATAGTTGATGGCTGATAATCTAATTAAATTATTTGATAAAATTAGCAGTTTAACTAACCGATAAATATAAAATGATAAAATTGTTTGGTATTTTTAGCATTTAAAACATAATTATTTTATTTTAAATTAAAATCAATTATAAAGAATAAAACTAGATTTTAGTTAAAATAATTAGAATAAAAGTGTAAGAAAAATGATAAATAATAAGCTATAAGTTAAATCGCTATTTGAAATAACATATAAAAAATAAGCTATATGTTAGTAAAATAAGCTATAAACTCATAATAAACAGATCATTATCAAACAAGTCTTTTATTTTCATATAAACTTATAAACTCAAAAATATATCATATCAAAATAACTTAATATGTTATATTTTAAATATAACAAATTTATAAATTTTGTCCCCACAATTTAAAAGTCCTGGCTCTATTATTGTTAAAGAAGTATAATCGATTAGGGTTCATAGTTAATAAATTATGGAATGTTCTTTGGTTCTTAATCAATTATTACGCTGGTGCAATCATTTATAAGACAAGTCACACTTTGTAATTGATTATGCACGGTTTGATTTTTATCGAAGCTTAATCAATTATAGTACAATCTAAGTCAAAATATTCTAAAATTGCAAGTACATAATCGATTATAGTCTTGCCATAATTGATTGTTCACCGGTTTGAGCCTTTAAAAAAGAGTCTTTGTTTAAAAAAAATTTCTACTATAAAATGAAGTCTTTTGTTGTCATTTGTAAACACACAAAAAAATATGAAAAACATTTTTATCGTATACCCTCACTTTGCTCCTATATATTTTTAGTGCTTACAGCGTAACTGTTATATAGAAACTTGTGTAACCACTGTTGAGTTTTTGATTTTCTTTGCATAACCAATAAAGATTCGTTCTATTCAACTTATAAGATATAAATGTTGCAACCATAAGGGTATGTTTGGGAGTTTGGAGGGGAAGAGAGGAGAGAGTTTTGAAAAATAGGAAGAATTGAGTGAAAAGAATAAAAAGATTTTGGGTAGGAGGGTTTTGGAGGGTTTGAGTTTATTCATAACACCAAAAACCCCATAAAATGGGGGAACTCAAAAATTGTATTGAAGGAGGGTTTTGGAGGGTTTTGAAGGGCTTACATAAATGTTCCAAATATCTTTTAGGTTGTTATAGTATTTCCAAAATTAAAAATATATTAATAATAATAATAATGACTCTTTTATCATTCTAAACAAAATCATTTTTTCAAAAAATGTCAAATATTTTCCTATATTTTTTTAAAATTTCATTTTTTGAAGCCTTCTCCTCCCCTCCCCTCCCCTCCAAACTCCCAAACATAGCCTAAGAGTTTGTGACACTTGTTTGATTAAACCGATCTTAACACGAGGAAAGGGAGATGAGTGGATTTTATAAAGAACTTCGATTTTGAATTGAAGTACCATCATTTGAAGGAGAACGTAATAGGAGACGTCTTGATTAGAAATAGTTCCATAACTCAGAGGTGATGATACTTGAAAACAAACTATTAGAAAAATTCAGAGACCTCAATTTAAATTTCACTTGGACATAAGGTGGAATTTCATTAAGTCAACTTGATATCTCATGTGAATTGTCATTGCAAACTAGATGTGCTCAATTATTAGACAAATAGTTGCAAGAGAAAATGAAGACTGATTTGACTTGAGGTAATACAAGATACAACAAAGAAAATCATAATGTCCCAAGAAAAACTAAAGATAGTTCAGAGTTTTTATAAGAGTTATATGGATAATGACCTCTCGATTGTAGCAAGAGGTAGGAACTTTCCTCTTTGTATTAGGGTGGAGCATCCCTTTTGCTCTCTTTAATACCATTTGCTTATTTAAAAAAAAAAAAACTAAAATTTGAAAAAAACCATTATTCTTGAAAGTTACCCCTTGGTTGAGATTTTGAGGAATACAAAAGAAAAAAAAAAGTTGAGTTTCTCACACACAAGAGAAATTCACATCCATTAGAAAACTTCTTGTATCTTTAGGATGTTTTCCTACTTTAAACACATGTAAACTAACTTCTATGTCATACACGCTGACTTTTTATAAATCCTTTCTCAATATTAATCATCAGGTGTGCATTTTTTATCAACAACCTTCTTAGAATAAGAGTAACCTTCTCATTTTCTTCAATATTCATTACCAAAGTCTAATAGGAACATGAATTTTTCAAATTTTAATAGTACATCTTAGGTTATTCAAACATAATGCTAGGTGGATTTATTAGCTAACTGCAACATTATTCTTGTTTGCTTCAGTTCCAGATCACCAACTCTTTTGATAACTAAAAATAGTGTAAGGTTGATACTCTTATAAAGCTCCCCAAGTGCTTTTCTAATGGTTGTAAATTGAACTGGATCAATTTTCTTTTTATGGTAGAGTCCTTTAAATAATGGCACTACAATTGGTCTTTAGTTGAATGGTCTCCTCATCATTATAATTTTTTCTTAGTTAGAATCATTTTCATTAATCTGGCATACATGGGCAGTTATTATATGACTTCTAGAAATTTAATGTTGATTTTGTGAATACAAGATTACAATCACAAAGATGTTTTTGATTCATGGCAAACTCAATAAGCATACAAGCAACAAGGCGGAAGCAGAAAACTCAAAGAAAAGCAAGCATTGATCACTCATGTCAGAACAGGTCGACCTATTATGCATATAGGTCGACTCAACACAAGCAAAACAAGAAGAATGCAGAAAAGCATCAGTTAGGTCGACCTACTGTCAACCCAGGTCGACCTAAAATGAAGAAAAATCCATATACTTCTGCTAGGTCGACTCACACATCATCTAGGTCGACCTAAAATGAAGAAATTTACATATCAGTCTGCTAGGTCGACCTACACAACAACTAGGTCGACCTAATCTGAGAAAATGTCCCCAGAATGCATCTGAAGAGGATTCTGGTCGACCTACTCCTTTAACAGGTCGACCTAACTGGGAGCAAAATTCTGCAAGCTCTACTAGGTCGACCTAAGCACTACAAGAGGTCGACCTAACTGATCAAGAATGCCAAAAATTCGGTTTCTCTCATCTCCAACTGTTAAGCTATCATATATATTATCAAAGGTTCAATTATTCAAGGTAACACCAACGACTGAAAGATACACAAAGGCTTCTCATCTTCGTTCTTCGTCATCTCCAACACAATTACACATAATCATTCTTGCGTTGAGGGTTAGTGATCGAGTTCGATAACGTCCATGGAACGGAATTGAAGATTCCTAGTGGGTGAAGATTTGTGGGGTTTTTGGTGAATAAAATCTGCGGGTTTTGTCCATCCAAGATAGGTAATTCTTGGGGGTTTTTATCAAGAGTGTTCATAGAAGAATCATCTGAGTGTGAAGATTGAAGAACAAGGGTTCGAGGGAATTGAAGACACTGCAGAAAAGGGATCACGTGACGCTCTTGGATAACCTTGATCTGACTCAAGATTAAGGGGGAAGAAGATTCAAAGGATCGACATAATTGGTTTATGGTTTATCGCTTTGTTATCTTCTTTGTATATACTACTTTCAACATTAATGAAAGATTTCCCAATTTCAGTTTGGAATTGGGGGCAGACGTAGTCGTAGCGAGGACGATCGACGAACTGCCTAAACAAATATCGTGTTCTTGTCGCTTTTACCTTTTCATTTACGTTCTGTTCATACTTGGTTATAATAGCAAATTGATCAACGATTCGAGTGTTAAGATTGTGAATTAAGAACTCATATAAACATCACAATCCATCACACATTGAATCACCATCAATTTGATCATTATCACCAAGTGTTTGTGTTTTTGCTTATTTCACTATTGCTGCATTGCAAACGTCGTTCATCATATAAGAAGTTTATTGATTTTCAATAGAGCGACGTATTGATTCTATAGTGTATTCTCTTATCGTTTATCTCAAGCTGGTTAGTGGTTTTAACACATATACAATCGTTTCAATAGTGGTTCAGAATAGACACGAGTCGATTCAGAATCACTTCCGCTTAAAGTTCAATTAACTCTGCAAAACTGTGTAAGATCTATTCACCCCCCTCTAGATCCTAAGGCCAGCGTCTAACAGATTTGTAATCTCTTCAAAATATCAGGAAATATTACTTTTTTTTTAATAGGCAATTAATTGATAAAGCTCGCACTAGGGGTGCAACCTTTACAAACAGAGAACACTAGAGAATGATTGCATCGGATAAAGGAAGTTTAAACCAATCGTAGTAATTGGATTTAGACTTAGAATATCCGCTAGCTAACCATCTCCAAGAAAGGAAAATAATATTAGAACAAACGACATCAAAACAAAAAACACTCCCGTCAAAGATAATAGCATTCCGCATGATCCAAAGACACCAAATCGTAGATAACCACACCACATTGATCTTAGCCTTTCTATTAATGTTCTTCACCTTTTCTTGTAAAACCCCAAAATCAAGAAACTCCTCTATGGTGATCGCCTCCGGTATGCCAAGCCAAGCGTACATATGTTTCCAAATCTCTTTCGCCCTATGACAATGAAAAAAGAGATGAAAAGAAGTTTCAACATGAACACCACAAAACTCACAATCCGGATTAGACAAATTAGTGACTCCTCTTAACAATAAAAGATCTTTTGACGGAAGGCGCTCGACGAAAAATCTCCAAGAAAACATCTTTATCTTTGGCGGTAATGGAATGCTCCACATAACTTTCAAAGAACGAATCACATGAAGATCCCAAGCTAAGGATTTAGAGTTATTTATTATCCACGAAATGCCCGCTACTATAAAATCCTTATCCGAAATAAAGAACCAACCGTACGTATCACTCGCGACATCACTCGGAATGTGACCCTCCACTAGCTCACGAAACCGGTGCCAACTCGGCAATAAAGCCGCTGCTGCCCCCAAAGCCGAATCACTACCATCTCCCCGGGAAAATAAAGCTTGAACATCCCACAAATGTCTTCCGTCAACCCAAATCAATATCTCCGCTACCGAACAATATTTCTTAGAAGATAAATCATACAAATCCGGGAAAGAAAAGCGAAGGGGTTTGTCTCCCACCCACAAGGTATGCCAAAAAAGAGTATCCTTCCCATTCATGCAACTACTTTTGAAACACTCGGTAAAACCATACTCCACGTGATCATCTAGTAAATTAATCTTGCACAAATCCCTCAACCAAATCGAATCTTCGCTACTAATCAATTCACCGCTAGAATCTTGCATCTTTAATTTTGGGCTAACATACCTCACATTAAGAAAACTACTCCATATAGCATTATCATCGTTTAAAATTCTCCACTTCCACTTCAAAAGTAAAGCTTTATTTACCTCCTTCACATCTCTAACCCCCAATCCACCTTTCTCCTTAGGCCTACAAACGACATCCCACCTCACCCAATGAATGCTCCTTTTTTTAAAGTTACCTCTCCATAGAAATTCACTTTGAAGCCTTCTAATCTCTTTGGCAATGTTGTCTTTCTTAGGTAGAGCATACAAATATAGAATATTTAGGATTAAAGGATTCTTATGACTACCTTTCTCTTCTCTGATTTTTTACCTTTTATTTTTATCTCATATCACTCCTACATTTTCTTTTTCTAATTTTCAACCAACTCCAATTTTACATTCATTAGGATTTTGTTGCCCCCCTCCAATTTTACATATATATAATATTGATGATTATAATAAACAATGATTATAAACATCTTTATTGTGTATATGATTATGTTACCTAGTAAACTAGTCCAAATTCCCCTTCCCCAAGATTGTTTGCACTAGAAATATTATCAGTGATTCAGTGGCTTTAACAATGACTGACAAATCAAATATTGGTAGGTCCATGTCTTCCTTTTTGAATTTAAAATATTCTTTCTAAGGATCATTAAACAAACACTTATAATTAATCCAAAAGAAACCGCGTCCTCTGTGATTCTGATCTTCTTATTGTTTTGATGCCCATCAACAGCTGCAGGTTCTGAAAAAAAGAAAAGAATGGCTAATCATTAAATACTTATACGGTTATTTAATCGAGCCTTACACAAGTGTATATGAATAGTTACAGTTTTTTTTGAGATTTAATAAGATAGAAAATTGTTAAGATTGTAATTTTTTGTGTCGAATAAGGTTTCTCGACAGAAGAAAGGCTGTGTCAAAATAGTCTAGCCTAATATGTGTCGAAACATCGAAGGAGTTGTCTCAACAAGTATTTTGACTTAGGCCTAATTTTGTAGTGTTAGCATAATTATGTATTTTTGACATATATGTTTTAGGTTTTGGCTTAGGGAGAAATAAACCTAAAACTATAAATAGAGGGAGAAACCCCAATTTTGTAGGTAGTTGTATTCACAGACTTTTGCAGTTGCAAAGTGAATCAACTTTTTCATAGTTTGTGGGCAGAGAGAAACAATATTCTTCTTCCTCCTCTTATTTTGTCAAACTCTAGTTTTCTTTCTTCCTCAATATTCTCTTTTCTCCATTGTCATTGTGTAGAGATAAAAATCTTTCTCATCAAGATTGGTAGAAATTCTCCATAGATTTTGGTGAATTTCCAACATCTGGTATCAGAGCCTGGTTGAGCGATTCAAGGAAAAAAAATCATGACGGCGATGAATCATTCAAATGGGCATTTTCTAGCAAGTCTTCCAATTATAAAAGTTGATAACTATGAAAATTTGTGCAAGCACATGAAGATTGAGTTTTGTTGTCAAAATCTTTGGGATCTTGTGAAATAAGGGCTAAAATCGCTTAAAGAAAACGCAACAGAAGAAGAAGAGGCTGCACACAAATAATTTAAGAAGAATAATTATAAAAATCTATTTATAATTCATCAATGTTTGAGTCCAGAAAACTTTAAAAAGGTGGGCGATTATAGCGGTGAAATTTGTGAGACTGAAGCCATTGAATTGACTTAGCTCATATGTTTTAAACAGAGTCGCCACCGCACTTTATTGTTTCCAAAAGAAATGGGAGAGAGAGCGAATAAAACCGACAAAAGTTTTTAAAATCAAAACTAATAAAATTATCAGAGATTTAGGTACGGGGGATTGGTTATGCAAGGGGAAGGTTTTAAGCACCCCTCACATGTATGGTACTTCATAGGAACCTCTTTGAAAATATTATTATTATTGTTGCTGTTATTAAAAATGTTTTGGTGTTTATTTATTTTTGTTTAAATAGAGTGGGGGTGAGAAAATAAAGTTTTAAAAGTGAGCTCAGTAAGATATTGCATCTCAGGCCTACATACCACTTAAGTGCAATAGGGAAGTCAAAGCTTTTGTAGTTCCTCTTAAAAGGAAAATAAAAGAGCCAAGTGGAAAAAAAAATTTGGGTGTTGAGCTTTAACAATACTCAACGGGTTTTTAAAATGTTACGCTTTAACAATACTTAACAAGTTTTAATAAAATGAGCCAAGCTTTAACAATACAAGGCTAGGGTTTAATAAAAGATGTTGGTTGAGTTTTAATAATACAAAACCAAGGGGTGATTTTAAAAAGGTTGAGTTTTAACAATACAAAACCATTTTCAAAACAAGTGGAGTGCAAAGCTTTAACAATACTAAGCCCAAAGATAAAGAGATTGGACGAGAGATTGAGTACCTTGACAATTTTAGTCAATACCATTCTCATTCCTTTGGATATTTCAAAAACAACTTAAGCAATCAATCATGAATACCTCAAGCGTGTGTGTGTGTGTGTGTGTGTGTGTGTGTGTGTGTGTGTGTGTGTGAGATATAACATGTGTCACAAAAGTAAACAAGTGAGTATAGCAAGGAGATCAATATAAACTTAAATGATGATACGTAAAAGGATATTTATACCTTTGAATCATTTCATGTATGAATGAATATGATGGGTGATGGATGGATATCTCATGCATGAGGATTACTAAACAATGTATATATACAATGATGATACTATAAATAAAGTACAAGTGTACAAGGATAAAAATCAACAAGTATATGTACAAAGACAAAAGAGATCAAAGAAACAAGTTATATTAACATGGTGAAGCTAAGATCAAGGGTTTCAAATTAGGGTTTTCAAAGAATAGGGTTTTAAACAGACCTAAACCTAATTGATCTTAATTTGATTAAAAAAACTAAACTCTAAAGGAAAATTGGTTTAAGGGTACATGGTATCATCAAGGAGACTTTAACCTAGCCCTAAAATAGTTCACACAAAAATAATAAGAGTTTACTTGGTGAAAATATTAAAAAGAAATGATTTTTAAAAGGTTTTAAGACATAAAAGACTTATTTTTGTTTTAATTTCAAAATGACTAAATTGTGATTGCAAGCTTCTCCAAATGTTATGTGTTTTGATGAAGACAACATATGTGCACTCATAAATATCAAGAAAGGATGTATCAAAGTTTGTACTACTCAAATTATTAAAATCAAGATTATCAAGATACAAGATCACTTGAAGACTTTATGAAGCTCATCTTTTAAATAGGTACAAACATGTTTTTATAAGAATAAATTTAGTGCTCAAAATCATCCTCAAATCATGTGCATTTTGGCTTGTTGAAAAATCTGTTTTTCTAACTTTTTCAGTCTGGAAATCGCTTTCCTATAAGTGGAAATCGATTTCCTATGCGTGCCCAGCCAAGTCAGTTTCTGGAAATCTGTTTTTTGCTTGTGGAAATCGATTTCCTGTGGTGGTAAATCGATTTCTAGTATCAGATTTTGAATTTTTAAGGCACAACGTTTCGGGGAAATCGATTTCCCATACTGGTAAATCGATTTCCATCGTTCCAGAATCAAAAACAGTCTGTTTACAAATTTGAACGTGAACCATTTCTATACCATCACCCTTTGCACCTTTTCATTGATTCATACACATTCCTAGGGGTGTTAGGACACTATATATATCCTATATTTTCAGAATTCAAATCACCTCTTCCTATTACAATTTAACATCATTCTATATCATAAAATTTTCATTCAAGTGTTGTGATTACCAAACTTTCAAAAGAATTTTCTGCATTGTCTCATAAACCATAACCAGAAAATTCATATCATATTCATCAACATTTGAGCACTTATTATTCTTATAAATTGCATGATTGGTAGAGAAGATCAATCCAAGATTGATATATTATTCATCTTTCATCATAAACTCTTGTATCATTCAAAAATATTATTTCTCCTTACTATCCAGGATTGTTGGAAGTAAGTGTTGTGTTTTGAAGAGGATTGTTCTTCATTCACATTAGTCGTGTTTGATCTTAAAGGTGTTAAGAACCTTTGATCACCCTATAGGTTAGATAGTAAGCATAGGCTTGTACAATAATTCTAACTATAGTGAAATCTCTTTCGCGTTGGAAAGGGGACTGGAGTACTCTCGGATTGTGAGGGGAACCAGTATATATCCTTGCGTTCTTTACTTTTCCGCATTTTATTGCTTTCATCACCATTACCAAGAAAAGAAAAGAACCATTCAAAAACCTTCATACATTCAACCAAAAATTGTTAGAAGTATTCTCATAAAACCGATTAAATTTTTGAAAACCTAATTCACCCCCCCCCCCCCTCTTAGGCGTATCTTATACTTACATAAATAAATAATATTTTTGTATTTTTAAATTTTATGCTTAAAGTAGATAGGTTAAATAAGAAGTGTGCAAAAAATCATTTAAAAATAAGCTGATTTGCTATTTTAAATAAAATGTTAAAGTTGTAAAAAAAAACCAAAGTGACAAGTGATAAAAATAAGGAAATGTTGTCAATGGGGTTTAAACCCACGTCCTTAATGTCACCAGTTCAAAACTTAACCACTGAACCAATGTGCTATAACTTTTAACCAAATGTGCGCGTAAATATATAATATAAAATTTGTTCTAAAACCAAACTGAACTTCATCTTCAACCTTGAGACACGAAACTGAATTTTTGAACTTGCTCAAAACTCAATCATTTTTGAAAATTTAAAGGTGCAACTTATGTGATCTTTCAAGACGAATACAACCATGTATCTTTCATTAATTTATTTTAAATATAACTCAAGAATTTCTCAGAAAACCTCAAGAACCCTAAAACTTCAATTTAAAATTAAATGACTAATATGCACAATCAATCCCTTAAAACTTAGGGCTGTGACTCCCTACACAATTCTAAACAAGATAGAATCAAGCTTTATTTAAAAAGATGCACAAATGAGAGAGTTCAAGTTTGAGTTTGTTACCTCTGAAATTGGGAATCGAAACCTGCAATGGAGGTGTTACAGAGTTGATTTAATGATCTGGATAGCTTCATGGCACCTCAGTGAAGCTGTTTGAATGCTTACTTGAGCAAGAGCAAGCCTGGAAGTATCAACTCGACTGTACCTACAAAACAGAAAAATTTGAAATGGAAAAATTGGTTCCAGGTGTTA
Source organism: Vicia villosa (assembly GCF_029867415.1). Lineage (NCBI taxonomy): Eukaryota > Viridiplantae > Streptophyta > Magnoliopsida > Fabales > Fabaceae > Vicia > Vicia villosa. The sequence goes on along the minus strand of NC_081184.1, from coordinate 149,257,142 downwards.
TAGAGTTTGGTTAATGGTTTGGGTAGCTTCTATATATTGTATGGAAGGTATCTAGAGTGATTGTTTGGACAATGTTTGAGCCAAGTGAAACTTTAGTGGTTAAGGCTCAAGAACACTTAAAAATGGAGGTTCAATGGTGATTTTGGATTTGAAGTGTTTTCGGAGGTGGTGATTATGATGAATAGCTTCTAAATGATGTTTAGAAGTTGTTTGAAAGCTTTTTTAACACTCAGAACTCTTAGAACTTGAAATGGCGATTGAAATGCAAATGACAAAAAATGGACTTTCAAGTGAAAGGGTGACTTGGAGAATTCTAGTGCGTTTGATGCAAGAGGCTTTGGTCTCTATTTATAGGCAATAATTAGGGTTTATGGGTGAAGGAATCAGATCATTTGGAGTTCCCATGCCCAAGTTGTGTCACTTTGCTTGTTTGTGAAGAAAGGAGAAAGTTATGGTTTCCATGGTACATCTTCTTGTTTTAAACATGGTGTAGGGTGATTCTTCTGAGTCCTAGAGTGTTGCTTGTTGATTTTTATTTGCTTTTTGTGCAAAACAAACAATGTAGAGGTTCAATGCAAGAGTTGTTGGTGATTAAAGTCACTTTACCAGAATGAAAGTGTTAACTTTGTGTTTGAAATGGAATGATTCAATGGGCAATGATCAAAGCACTTGGATAATAGCTCAAAATCAAGTGTAATCCTCTGATTATGGTGTTTAGAACAAGTAATAGACCTGCAATGCATGATTCTTGCAGATTTGAATTGGTTTGAAACTTTGTTCTTCATGTTCATGGCTTGAAATTCAAGTGTTATGGTGCCCTATTCACAAATTCATATCTCTTAGCTCAAGCATTGAAATCTGGTGCTAATGGTCTCTTTGGAAATCCCTTGCAACACCCTTCAACTTTGGTCTTGGGTTCTCCTTCAAATTCATCTTGGATCTTGGTGAAAAAAGTCCATAAAGTTGAGAAAAAACTAGGTTAAAACACATAGAATTTTTCTAAGTATTTTGTTGGAAACTTCATAATCCCATAACTCTCAAATGATTAAATTTTTGGGAAAAAGTTATATCTGATAAAGTTGTTCATTGGATCAAGATACTTTCATGTTGGAAGATTTTTCAGTTGCATACTTGAAATTTAAAGTTTCTTTCCCATTAAGTTATACACTTGAAAATACTTAGAATTTTTCTAAGTATTTGAATTTTCCAATTTAGACTTTTGTTGACTTTTTGATTCTTGATTGATTTTCTTGATTTTCCTTGACAAAATGAATCCAATAATCATATGTTAATGATTTTGATCTTCAAAAGTCCATGGTTGACCAAATTTCTAAAAGTCAAAGGTAGTCTTGCATAGTTGGCTTTTTCCAAATGACTGTATTTTGTGAATTTCTATTGAATCAAGCTCTCCTCTTCAAATGAATGACATGAGGGGATTATAATGTTTTATTGGAGATACTTGAATCATAGTTTGAGCCATGGAGTCATGTCCTGATAAAAAGTCAACTCCGTAGATGAATTAAGTCAAAAACCATAATTTATGCACCAGATGAAATTGGAAGTTGATCTTGAATTGAACCATTCTCGGACTTTAATTTTGCTAGGATAAGCATATAAGAATTCTTGAAGTCCTTTATGGGTTTCAAAACCCTAAACTTTTATGAGCTTCTTGATCAACCACCTACCTTGGAAAACAAGCAACAAGCAAAACACAATATCTCTTTTGTTATTTTTTGTTAGTAAATGGAATATAAACAATAATGATGATGATGAGGATCACACTATGCACAAAATGATGTGGGATCTCAGTGTCAAAAATTGGGGTACAACAGCGATATAGAATATGCAAAAGAAGCTTGGGAGATTCTTGAAAAGTCCATTGGAGGTGCAGAAAAGGTGAAAGAGGCGAGGTTACAAAATCACAAAAGAACATATGAATCCTTCAGATGGAAGAAAGTGAAAGCATAACTAATTTATTCATCAGGGTTATGAAACTGGTGAATCAAATCAAGGTATGTGGACAAGTGTTGACAACAAAATTAGTTGTTGCAAAGATCTTGAGGTCATTGGCTCCAAAGTTTTACCACGTGGTAGTTTCCCTATAAGAGTCAAAGAATTTGTCGACATTGAAAAAAGAACATCTTCATGGGACACTTGAATCTCATGAACAAGGAATGGCTGAAAGAGCTGCAGGAAAGTCGAAGAGTAACGTGGCTCTTCAGGCTCAGTAAGCAAAAGAAAAGAAATGTGAAGGAAGTTGGAATAACAAAAAAGGTAGAGGAGGCTATAACAATTCAACTGGTCAAAATCAGCATAGGGCAGTTATTGACCTAAGTGGAAAGTTAATCATGAAGGCTCATATGACTTAGATAAGCTTAAGGAATGAGATTGGATTGAGCATTTCAAGAAGGATTCAGTGAGAATTTTATGTGAAGAATCAACCACTAAAGTTGAAAGAGAAGAAGTTAGACAAGAAGAAGTCAGAGGTGATGCAGGTTCAAGAAGACCTCAAAGAACTAGACACATGCCTACAAATTTGCAAGAATGTGTGATTACATCATATGATATGGTCGATGATGATGGTTAGCTGGTACACTATGCTTTTTACGCAGTTGTCGAACCCGTCAATGCAGCTGACGTATTAAAGGATGATGGGGTCTGTTTATAGAGTCTAAAATTAAACTGCAAGTGCACAGCCTATCGAAGTAATATATAAGATTATCGAACCATAGAGACCAAGTCGTCAATCTATCAACTCTACTGTTAAGGTGCTTATCTAAGGCAGATGAGAATATGTGATGTGAGTGCAGTGTAAGAAAATAAATAGATTTTAAAAGAGCACATAAAAGTAACAGGTTCGAATGCAATTCACGTATATCAGACAACGTTCTAGTTACATATGATAGAATTACTTATGGGGAAATATTTTCTACTTATAGAAAGGAACAATTTAACGGGAACTTGTCGCTTTTGCGTACTAAGAACCGAGTTTAATCTTTAAGTCTACCCGTTCATTGGTCACATATGAACAGTGCGCATTGCGTTAAAGTAATAAACTTATTTTTAAGAAATTAATTACTTGTCTTAGTAGAAAAGTGGTTTTAACTTGGAAAATTTAACTTCAGGATATTCTTGGCTAAAAATCAGATTTCAAACTCATAAACGCGTTCGAAAATAGTTTCAAAATTGTTTTCTAAAAATATGTCAAAGATTCCTAATTAACCAAATAAACGCTGTAGCCCTTTTTGTTTGGTTAAGAACTAATCGAGTTTAATCTTAAGTATGGACGACTTTCGATCTTACCCATAAACATTTAAACACAACAATTTTGAATTAAAGGTTAAAACATCCCCAATAGTATTTCTATTAAATATAACATTTAGAGCACAATCGTGACAATGATCCTTACATTCTAACCTTTATAAAATTAGCCAGACATGGGAATAAATGTGAGCCTATAAAACGTGTAGGCTATGATACGAGCAAGGAAAGTAAATAGTGCGAGCCTATAAAACGTGTAGGCTATGATAAGAGCAATAAATAAATAAAGTAAAAGCAATTAAATAAAAACATGCAACAGCTCTTCAATGTGAAAGGACTGTCACTTTACAAATACTGATGGTATATGGCTTAAGTAGTAACTAAGCTTGGATGGTTTGAAGAAATGAAAAACAAAACTATTTATAGGAGTTCCTGGAGTTGCGTAAAGACGAGCCTGCCCTTCAACTCCTTTTGAGCGGGAATCATTTTGCAAAGACCGCGTACGCGGAGAGGGGTCAGCAGTCGCGGAGCAGGTCGACGTGGAGATCATGGGAACGTGGCAGTTACCCCTCTGGTGAAAACTGGTCATGTCACCGCGCTCTCTTCAGCGGATGCTGAGCTGGACGCCATGTGTACAAAACGACTGAAAATCTCCGTTTCTCTGGCTTTTTCGCTCCTTTCTTCAAGCAGAGCTCCAAATGGACAAAAAAACCTAAAAACAAAGTAAACATAATCATAATACAAGAAAACAACTATAAAAACTACTGAAAAACATGTGATATTCGAGTCAAAAACATAGTGCGATTCGATGTTATCAAAGGATTCGAAGTTGATGATAGCAATGAATGAGGAACCGGAGTCCATCGAAGACAATAATACTTGGTCACTTGTTAAATTGCCTCAAGGCAAGAAGGTAATTGATGTGATGTAGGTATACAAGGTGAAGTGTAATCCCAAATGGGAAGTGACTCAACACAATGTAAGGCTTGTGGCAAAAGGATTTCTTCAAAAGGAAGGAATCAACTTCAATGAAGTTTTTGCACATGTTACCAAGATCGAAACAATCAGATTGGTTGTTAGTTTGGCAAACATGAACAATTGGCACATGCATCAAATGAATGTTAAATGTGCATTTCTGAATGGCCCCATAGACGAAGAAGTCTATGTTACACAACCAGTTGATTTTGTGAAACATAGTGAAGAGAAAAAGGTGTACATGCTACATAAAGCCATATATGGACTTAAGCAAGCTCCAAGAGCTTGGAATAGGAAGATTGATAGTTTTCTAAGTGAGAAGGTATTTTTGAAGTACACAACTGAGAATGGAGTATATGTAAGAAGAAGCAAGAGTGAATTTCTTATACCATGTCTCTATGTCGATGACTTGTTTATAACAGGTAGCTGTAAGAAAGAGATCGATGATTTCAAAGGTGACCTTAGCAAGGAGTTCAAAATGTCTGATATGGGCGGCATTTCATATTTCCTTAGCATCAAATTCTACAAGAGAAGTAGAGGGTTAATGGTGCATCAAAGAAGTTATGCAAAGAAATTCTCAAGAGATTCAAGATGGAAGAATGCAACTCGGCTTCGACAACTGCAAAACCAAGACTGCAACTATGGAAATAATCAAATGAAGAGGATGTCGGCCCAACCCAGTACAGAAAACATATTGGGTCATTAAGGTACATTTGTCACATAAGGCCTGACTTAGGATACAGAGTAGGTACGGTGAGCAAATTCATGCAGAAGCTAAATGTATCACATCTAGCAGCAACGAAGAGGATACTAAGGTATGTAAAAGGAACTCTCGACTATGATATTTTGTTTCCTCCAGCTGATGAAGGAAAAGAATGCAAGTTAGCGGGTTAGACTGACTCAAGTTGGTGTAGTGATGCTAAGGATAAAAAATCTACAACAGGTTATGTGTTTATGCTAGGTGGTGTACCAGTTGATTGGAGTTCGAGAAAAGAGATAGTACTAGCATTATCATCGTGTGAAGCAGAAAACATAACTGCTTCTCTATGTGCATGTCAAGCAACATGGATGGTGAACTTGGTTGAAGAGATTACAAGTAAAGCTCATGGAGCAATTATCATGAAGATCGACAACATGTCAGCTATCAATCTGGCGAAGAACCCGATAGCACGTGGTCAAAGCAAGCACATCAAAATGAGATTCCATTATCTTTGAGAGTAGGTAGCTAATGGGATGATGAACTTGGAACACTGTAGAACTGAGAATCTGATTGCAGACGTCATGACGAAAGGAGTGTGGGTCGAAGTATTCAGAAGACTAAGAACTATGATGAATGTAGATAGCTTAGACACAATGAATTAGGCAGTGTTTTGAGATTGTAATTCGTTGTATCGAAGCATATTTCTCGATAAAATGAAGGTTGTGTCGAAATAATCTAGCCTAGTGTGTGTCGAAATGTCGAAAGAGTTGTCTCGACAAGTATTTCGACTTAGGCCTAATTTTGTAGTATTAACAGGATTAGGTATTTTGGGCTATTATGTTTTGGGTTTTGGTTTAAGGAGAAAGAAACCTAAAACTATAAATAGAGGGAAAACCCCATATTTTGTACGTACTTGTATTCACATACTTTTGCAGCTGCAAAGTGAATAAAATTTTCCACCGTTTCAGGGCAGAACCGTAATTTTCTTTTTTCTTCAATTTTCTGTTTTCTCCATTATCATTGTGTAGAGATAACAATCTTATTCAGAAAAATTAACAGAAGTTCTCCATAGATTTTGATGGATTTCCAATCATAATAAATTAGCAAATAACTGCAGTGCAATAGTAACATTAAAAAAAGGGTTAAATAAGTTTTTGGTCCCTATAAATATTGCAGTTTTCATTTTTAGTCTCTCCCTACCTTTAGGCAACGGTTGTTACAAAAGAAATGTTTCCAAAACCAACTAAAACCGTTGCCAAAACCTAGGAGGGACTAAAAATAAAATTTCAATATTTATAGGGACCAAAAACTTATTTAACCCAAAAAAAAAAATTCATTCTTATCTATTTCTTAATGTAGTATTGGAAGAAGATATCTTGACCACCTTCGTCTTTTTTCTCTTTATTCTTCTTCTCCACAGTCCATGCTCTACTAAAATACCTTTGTGATTGTTCATCTAAACTCTTGAGATCTATTTGAAAAATTAAAAACTTTGGATTCAAGTGTTTGTTTTAAGGAAATTTTCATTGGTGGATCAGATTGTGTTTGCTGGTGAATTCATTAATATAATAAGTAGAGCTATTAAATAAGCCCTATATTTGAAAGCCCCACTTATTTAGCCCCATCAAAGCCCTAATATATTAAGCCCCTATTATTGGAGATTTATTTTAGGCCATAAAATGTTAGGCCCTTTCCATAATACAATTTTTTTGGCCCCATTGAAAGAGCCCTATTTTATTCCAAAAACTTGCACAAGATTCTATTTGCACCAAGGTTATATTTTTATGTCGATAAAATCATTATACACATAAAACTATATATAGCCTAAATCGATAAAATAACTATACGATCCAGTTCTCTTGATTCGTTGTTTTCTGTTATAGCTTAATGAAGTGCTTATTGTTTAAGCTATTTCAATAAGTGTATGTTTGGATCATATGTTTATATCTTGTTTTCAACTTTATTTCAATAAGCTCTCTATGATTGATAGCTTTTGAAAACAGATTATGGAGATGTGTGTTATCTTTGGCTCTTTCAACAAGTGTTTGAAGTAGTAGATAAGCTAATATAAGTTAATCTGAAAATGTTGTTATTAATCAGTTTCTTATTTCATAACTCATTGTGTTTTGTGTTTTTTGCCTTTTCTTATTATAGAGTTGGACTTGATATTCCGATACTTGAAGTTTGATATAAGAACTTTGAAATTGATGCTGAAGCTTTTGTAGGAAGTAGAGTTTTGCCTAGTTTCATTAATGCTGTTACTAATGCTGTAGAGGTAAGGAGTGATTGGAAATTATACTACTTCATAAAAACTATTCTGAAACTTTTAACAGATTTTTTTATTTAAAAAAATATTAAAAATTATTTTTTATTTTTCAATTTTTTTTTTAAAATTATGTTTTTTAATTTTATTTGGGCCTTATGGCCCCCTTTTGAATTTTAGGGTCTTCTATCTTTAGGCCCTATATATTTGAGGGCTTACTATTGTTAAACTTTTTGAGTGCTTAATATTAAGGTTGGGGCCCAAATTAATTGGCCCCTTAAATTGCCACCTCTAATAATAAGGGTTGTTGTGGATTTTTAATCAAACAATAACTTAAAGATAAATAAAATGTTGGAGTTTGTGAAATATGTGACTGTATCTCTCTCATGGGAAAGAATTTGACCCTTCATTGTTATAATATTAATACCGTCATTGCTATAATATTTGCAGGGTGATTATGCTACAAACATGTCAAAGTAAAAATAATGGAGCTATTGAACTTGTGAATTATGAATATAAATGATTAACTATAGTTATTGCAGGGTTTCTCTGCATGCTGATATCAATAGCTTAGAAGGATATGATCTTCCAGATATCATTATCTTGTGAATATGTAAAGCTCATGTTTGTTTGGTTGAGATTGACATTCACATTCACACCATGATGATGATGAGATTTTAAAGCTTCTTCATGTTAGGGACATAAAAACCCCACATCTTTTTCAATACAAACAACTGTAGTGCTTATAAAGAAAGCACATGCATGACTTCTATCGAAAGCATGTTGAAAGAACATGGGCCATAAGAAATTAAAGGATTTATTTTAAAAAAATTATTTAATTTCTTAAAAAATGAAAAATGAAATTAACAATTTCTTAAAAAAAAATATTTAATTGCCACATATGCAAACATGGAGAGGGATTGAACAAATCTCAAACAAAGTAAAATTGAGAGATAAAAATTAAATTTTAAAATGAGCAGATTAAAAGTTAAAAAAATATCAAAATAAAGGGACAAAAAGTGCATTTAAGTTTTTTTTTTTATATGTGATTCTCATTTTCTTCTCTCTCACTTATTATTTTTTTTCTCAACAAGTTGTATGGATTTGCAATGTACTTTGGGTTTTTTATTCTAGTTTTAGTTTTGAATGTATTCCCCCTTGTTGATCAATTAAATGCTTAACAATTTGATCTATTTGCACTTCCAACTTTTTATCGAAATATCAGTCTTCTTTTTATTGGTTATCGAAATTTTCATTAAGTAATTGAGGGTGTCCTCCAATTTTGACATTGTGTCTAGTTGAGTGTGACTCTTGCTTTAGTTTTTTATATGTCTGTTGTTTGTTGGATGGACATGTGTCTTCCTTCCATTCTTGGCAAAAAAATTGGGTTGTTTCATCTTTGGTAGTTGTTTTTACCTCATTGATAATGTCATGATTTTTGTTGATTGCTTATCTAATTCACCTTCTCATCATAGCGAGATCAATATTCAGTGAGATGATCCCCAATACATAACTTACAGTAAGACACCAACTTAAGTTTTCAATTTCTCTCTTGCATTTATAAAATGTTAATGAGTCTTGGATAACTTATATGTAGTTTATTCCATAGTCTGGGTCAATAGTTTGTTTTGGGTAGATATTGTGCCACTAGGTCACTGAGTTCCATTCTTTCCATGATAGCTATGTAGACTTTAGCACTATTAGACATTAGCAAACCACCTACAATTGCATTTAATAATAGATCTGGATATTGTAAAAGTTTGTTACGAAAAACGTGGATCTAAATCAAGTTGTCAAAATTATGTTTTGGACATCTTCTTTGCATTGGGATGTTGGGGATATGAAATGGAACGCAATACGTCTGGATGATTTGTTTTTATTGAGGATGGAAAATGCAAGGTGGACTCACTAGGGATTAAAATGAGATAAGGCGAAAGTGTCCACTAAAAAATAAAGACAAGTTCTGGAAATCACATTAGAACGGAAAGAAATATCCAGAAATTCCATCAGATAGCCAACCTCTTATGCCAATAGGTTGATTGACAATGAATTGAATAACAAGCATCAGCCAATGGGTTTACGAAGGTCGACATACAAGTAAATGAGTGTCCTTAACCAAAGGGTTGATTCGGGTTCGACCAATGGGTTGGCAGAAGTCAACAAGAAATAGCCAACTTCAACTAATAGGTTGAGGAAGAAAGAAATAATCAACTTTAATCAATAGGTTGATAAAAATCAACAAGCATGAATGATATTTCTCGACCAATGGGTTGATTTAGGTTGTTAGGAAGGTAAATCATCGACTCCAACCAATAGGTTGATGAAAGTCGACAGAAAAATGAAAGAGCTCCCCTAACCAATTGGTTGATTCAGATCGACAAAACATGAAATAACCAACTTCAACCAATGGATTAATAAAGGTCAATAAACGAAAATACCATCCTCAATCAATGGGTTGATTAAGGTCAACATAAAGTAGCCAACTTCAACCAATGGGTTGATGAAAGCCAAAAAAAGACTGTACTTAACTAATGGGTTGATTCAAATCAACATAAAATAGTCAAGTTCAACCAATGGGTTAATTAAAGCCAACTAAAGATTGTCCTCAACTAATGGGTTGATTCAGATTGATATGAAATAACCAACTTCAACCAATGGATTGATGAAGGTACACAAGAAATTAAAAGATTGTCCTTCACTAATGGATTGATTCAAGTTGACAAGAAAGTAAATGACCAACTTAAACCAATGGGTTGACGAAAGTCGACAAAAGGATAAACAACTAACTTCAACCAATGAGTTGACCAAGGTTGTCAAGAAAGTAAAGGACTATCTTCAACCAATTAATTGATTCAAGAAAGCAAGAAAGTACATGACCAACTTCAACCAATGGGCTGTCAAAGATTAACAAGACCTGAAAGACCAACTTCAACCAAGGGGTTGATGGAGGTTGACAAGAAGTGAATTTTTGCAGTTTTCTTTATAGGGATTACTATGGGTTTCCATATGCACGCATGCTTTGTACAGTTGCACTTGGTGATGCAAGAGATGTCTTTGGTTTTTTTAGTGTAATGCACCACAGTTGTGGATATGATACACATGAAATGATGCGTGTAATGACTGATCAATGCATGTAATGAGTTACTCGATGTGTGCCAATGGATATTGGACTTTGGAGTAAGTATGTCAGACAGGACTTTATTTTCGAAGGAAAAAGGTCGAACGAGGTTAGGCTTTTTGATTGTAGATGTTATGAGAATATGTCTAATGAATGAGATGATATACATGGTTTGATGTTAAGGTAATGCAAACATGATTGATGCTCACGATGAGTAATGTACGACATGTGCAAATATGATTGAGGATAATGATTTGAATGTTCCCAGCAGTGTCCCAGCGACATGCCATGGACAGTTAGAACTAAAAAAGGTTTTTTCATAAAGATTTTTTTCAAGGGGAAATGGTCATTTGGTAGGATATTATGCAAACATGATTTCCTGACACCCGTTCCGAATTCAGTATTTGGTGATGTATTATAAGGTTTGCTTGAGTAGCTTGAAGGTATGAAGAGGCTTTGCCCCTCTATAGCCTATCTTGCCTCAGATTGCAAAGTCCTTAAGAAATTTACATCAAAGGAGTTTGGAAGCAACTCATGATCTTGAGATGGTTTGTATGGAGTACACCCATCACATACCAACACACTTTTTCCCAAGTTGCTTTTGCAAAATCATAGAAAACACATATATTGTTCCAAAAATACTATGAATATTTTAATTCTTCTCTTCTCACTTCATGATATTGTTCTTTTTAATTGTTATGCTTCTATGCAAAATGGATAATATCATGTTTACTGAGTAAAAGAAGAATTGCTTATTTTGTGTCATGTTACATTGCATGTTACAATTATTAGGAATCGTTGATTGAATATGATTTGTGTTATTATTGACTATTTAATCTCAATGGTTGATTTCTTTATATCAGATACTGCTTTAAACCATTAGGAATTAAAAATTAGGGAAGTTTCTAAGAACTATAAACTCATTAGGATATACATTGATAATTGTTTTTTATTGATTATGAAATCCAAAGTTACTAAAAACTTAGGTTTTGATGGATTTTTAACCAAAATTATAATAGGATTTAGGTTCTAACATTACATATCAATTCATGTCACAAGTTCATAGATGCTTAAAAATAGAAAGTCTAAAACTTCATATACACCATAAGCTATCTATCAATTTTTCAATTTGTACTTTGTTAACGAATGTTGCAGATGACACCAAAAAAATACCAACAATTAGTGGAAAAAGACAAGCTTGAGAAACTGGAACATTTAGGTGTTGTATACCTTATGATCATCACCTGTTTAAAATCCTTGAGCATGAAGCTTTTTATGGTAAACTAGAAAGCCGTTATTTAATAATGAAGAGGAAAATTCAACTAGCAAGCATAAGTATTATGATTTTGTGTAAAAGATCAAGAGAAGATACTTCAAACTTAAGTACAACGTTAACAGGGCGACCCTACAAACTTGAAGGCATACCGCCCCATGATGATGTTGTATGAAGAAGGGACGTCTACCATGAGATACCAAACCTTGATCATTTTCACGTTCTTGTTTAGCCTAAACATTATCTTGAGAAATATGTGGTCTTTTACATGTATGTACTCGCCGGAAAGCCTGACCAAAGAACCTTGAAATGTCTAGATATCATCTAGATCAAACCAAAGCCTTTCAAATGCGTCTTAGAATAGGACATCGGCCGAGCTCCTCAGGCTAGTTCGCACCTACTTTATATCTTAATTATTATAACCATGAGGCCATTTTCGTGAGGATGGAATCAAGCAGCGTCTTTTCAATAGAAAATATTTTCAGGTCCTACTCCTTTTTAGATTTTGGTTTAGGGCTGGTAGACGAACCTTCTACCCTCCAATCTTGTCGAACGTATCTTCTACAAGAGTGGCTAGAGTCCCCATCTCCAATAAACCCCTTTTGTGGTGTAGATGGATATGGCAAATTTGGTAGATATCATGGTGACTCCTCTTGTCGCCATATTAAGAAAGATGACTAAGGTGACTATGAATTAAAGATGAGCATGATTTAGGTCTGTTTTACCGGATCTCACGGTGGACGACAATTTTACTTGCAAAAATTATAATGAAGGTTGAAGATAGTCATCTCACGCGTGGATGATGAGAGACTTTGAATTCTTACCTTAGGGTTTTGTGAATTAGTCAGATCCCTCTTTCCAAATTCTAAGGATGGAATACTTATAGCAGATCCCTGGGTCGGAAATCAAGAGAAAACATTGTCCTCATTTCAAGTTAGCAACATGGGATTAGAGGAAGATCGATTCTTCCTCAACATGTGGGAGATCGTGTAAAATGAGGGAGATCGTGAATTTCGAGCCCAACACTATCGAGCGACCTAACTTTGCTCTTAGTGACCAAGCCTGCTTCGGGCGTTTCGGGAATCAATCTCAACTTCAGGCACTCTGAGAGACTAACTCTGCCCCTGATGACCAAACCTGCTTCAGGTGTTTAGGGCGTCCAACCCAGCTTCAGTCGCCCGCCCTATAACTACTTAGTTCAGACTACTTTATAAAGAACCATTCTTTTCCAAGTCTAATAAAATAATCCCTAGTCCTTAACTAAATCATCTCAAACCAAATATCTCATGAATAGGTTTTCACAAAACCATTGATTATTACATGAGATAATTTTGGACCGCAGTCAAAGAAAAGTACTATTTTAAAAACATACATATAATTTAAATTCATCTGATCTAAAGTGAAATTTTTATTTTTTTAAAGAGAGCACAACTATTCCCAACATTCATAGTTAAGCATTGGAATTTCAATGAGAGGGTTATTGTCGTGTTTTATGATGACCTAGCTTTTCATGGACTCAACAATGGTTTTGTTGCTTCCGGATCGCCATCAGCTTTGAAGGTCTCTAGTATATTCTTCTTTTGTATTTCTCTACCTTTTCCCCATAACACCGCGTATAAGCCACACACAATCAACATTCCTCCAAGTATACTATTTACCCAAAAAAATGAAATCAAATCTTGATATAAAGATTAGATAAACAAAACGTAAACATCATTAACATGTTGAAATGATTTAATAATTTTGAGTATATAACATTTACCTTCCTAAGTTTAACTTCTCATCCAAAATCATAGATGCAACGATAGCCACAATCAAAAGCATTATAGGGTTGAAAGCAGACGTATATAGAGGGCCTTTCGTCTGTACAACCCATGCCATGGCAAGATACATTATTCCAGAAGCTCCAATTCCCTACATAGAATTAACACATTAGACAAAATTTCAATTCCTATAAGATTTAACAATTTTGCAAAAACATATGATATAACATTAATATTAAGCATACCGAAAAGGCTACGGTGAGAAGCCTGATATCCCAACCAAGCTTCCATTGATTCAAATCACTCTCAACTATGAAACCTAAAATAAAACTTTGTATTGTTGCTATTACACACATCAAAGCTATGCTTGATTGAGGGTATGGATATAGTTCACTGATCTTAGCCTGCATTGAGTGGCATATAAATTTAAATTGCAATAAATGATAAAACTATACTTTGTAATAACTAGTTAATTACCTGGATGATGAGCCAGATAGAGAAACAAAAGCAACTAACTACAGCACATAAAACACCTAACAATTCAGAGGTAGTATCAGTGACACGTTCTATTTGGTTGTCTTTTGGCTCCAAAAGATTGATATGAAAAGGCCAAATATCAAATTCAACTCCTTTGTAAAATGTAAGAAGTAAAGCCCCAGCAAGCCCAACTATAGTTCCTATAACCTTTGCCTTTCCTGTTGGTGCTCCCCAATTTAATTTCTCCAAACTATAGAGATCATGAAAAAATAAACTAATTGAACATATTTATGTCACTACTGAAATATGTTAGACATAAGATATATTTTCCATCCGAATAAGTGTCGGTGTTATATATATATATATATATATATATATATATATATATATATATATATATATATATATATATATATATATATATATATATATATATATGTGGCATATCATATGAGAATGTCTTATTTATATGAGAATGTGAGAATGAATCTGAACCATTAGATTTTAAAATAAATGGTGGAGAATATGTGGGAATTTTTTTTCTCTCTCCTACATCTTTTAATTTAATAATCGATGAGAGAGAAAAAAGATTTCCACATCATCTCCACCATTTATTTTAAAATCTAATGGTTCAGATTCATTCTCACGTTCTCATATAAATAAGACATTCTCATATGATATGCCATATAATAATAATAATAATAATAATAATAATAATAATAATAATAATAATAATTAAAGTAATTAGGCATATATATACCCGAAGCATACAGCCAAGGCAAAGGTGATGGCGGGAATAAGGTTGAAAATTGCTGATACAAGAGTTGCTGATGCCAAAACCAGTGCTCCATAGAATAGATTTTGAAATAATGTTCCACTGTTAAATCAAATTTATTTTTATCAATTTTAGTAATTATTTGAATTACATTATATTGTAAATTAATAATGATACATACATAAATAAGCCACTTAGAAGTGAAAGGAAAAACACCCTCCATGTCATCTTTGGCCTCTTCCTGTATATATGAAAGGATATAAGATATGATGGCATCATTATAAATAAAAATAAATTTTGAAAATATTTAAACTATATTATCATAAAAAAATATTCATGAATTATTAATTAGCACTAATACAATCTGGATCCAATTATTGTTATAAGTAAGAAGCAGCTCAACAACCTATATTGCAAACAAACAAACAAAAAATCCACTTAAACAATATCAATGAAAGGGTGTTCTAGAAGTAGTTAGTTATAATAATGATGGGAGTATCATCTTTTAACATTTTCAATACTGAAGAAATTGTCAGTGTGAACTGTCACTAGTTTAAGGTCAAATAGATTTAGACTGTTGTTGGTCAAAATGTCATGCATATAATATATTTTGTCTATTTCAAAATAATTGCTATTTAGTGTATTGATATAGGCTAGTATACTGGGTTGCTTTGTTATTAATAAAAATTGTCAATAATTATTATAAATTTATTTATGATGATAACTTATGAATATTTTTTTTCAAAACTAAAATGACATTTATGTTAGAAAAAAATTACTTACTAAAAGCATATTTATATATATTAGAATGTATATATATGTACAGTTACCTTTCAAAAAGAAGAGCAAAAGGAATAGTGGTAATCGCAGCAAAGGCAAGACGATAAGCTGTAATAACAATGGTACTCATACCATCAAAAATGGCAAGTTTGTAAAGAACATTGCAAGCTGAAAATACTATTTGCACTGAAACCATTAACAAAGCTGGCTTAACCATATCCCACATGCTTCCCATCTTAAGAACTGCAATGCAATATGCTTTTATGATTTAAGGACTATCTATATATACAAATTTAAGGAAGGGAAGTGAGATTCTCACTATTCACAATAATTCATGACAGTTGTGTTCAAAATTTTGTTCACATTATGAAAACGAAAAGAATCCAAAGGAAATCAAGTATAATAAGATTCACGTGACCCACGTTCATAACTAGAAATACAGAAGTTTACAAATCTGTTTTGTTTACTTAAAAAAAAAAATTGATAGTAAAATAATCTTTAAAAAGACAAGGTTCTCCTTGATCTAGAGAAATATAATTAAAAATAAGCATTACTCATGTGATAGTATCATTTAAGTTTAATCTTAGATTTAGATTGATGCTTTGATGCGATAGATTTGAAATTCCGGTACAGTAGAGAAGAAGCTGAACTTCCGGTACAGCAGAGAGGAAGCTGACATGTAAAATTGATACCGTAACCGATAGAAAATTATAATAGTAGTTAATTGAATTTAATATATTAGTTGTTATTTTAAATTCAAGAATCTTCTTAAAACTTAACATTGAAACACTTATAAGGTGGAGATTTATTTAAAATAGTATATATATCATATATGTTGTGTCATTTAGAAAATCATTAAAAAATTCAATGAAAAAGTATTTTATTTTCTTAGATAGCTTTCTCTCTAATTTAAATGTAGAATTTATAGCATAATAGATTTGTAGCAAATTAGTGTCTGATAATTTGGAGCTCCCATTCTTGAACTTCAACACCTCTCATGACAAATCTCATATATGCACCTCCATTTTACTCCATATATACTTAACCTTATTATCCCATACTTCCAATCATACCACCTCCATCATGCACTCCATATAGGACATATGCATCTTCTTCTATATTAGAGGATTTTATGTCATTTCGCAAATTATATATGACACACCTATAATAGATGAAAAGTCAAATATAATCCTACTCAAAATTTTCATATTCATTTCACAAATTCATAGTTGGAAATCGAAAATTTTGAAACTTTTAGGGTGATATCGAAAATTTTCCAATAATATCGGAAATTATTTACAAATAGTAAGTGACATGCCGAAAATTTCTCAATCATACCGGAAATTCTTTGAAAAAAGATTAGGTGATAATGGAAATTTCAAAATTTCTAGAAGAATTTCCCAGCTAGCGCTGCTGAGGAAGAGGCTTCCCAGCTACAGGCAGGAAGACATGTCTGACTTGTTCTCACCAGAAACAGATGGGTGTGCGCGCGAAAGGATAAAGACAATTTTGCGCATCCTGACACCGCCTTGCTAGAGTTTCTGCTACTGTGGAGGAGCCTACTCTTGTGGAGGCTGATTAGGTTCCAGCTGTTGTGGAGGAGCCTATTCCTTTGGAGTCCGAGCATGTTCCAATTGTTATGGAGGAGCATGTTCCTGTGGAGGCTGAGTTATAAATTATGATGAAGATGGCTTCTATGGCGTCATTATGCACATTTATGAGTTGATATACAATTATTTGGACTTATAATACAAAGTTGTCTTGTTTTATTGTGATTGCTATGATCCATCTACAAGGGAAACAAAAAATAAATAAATAATATAACATTATAGATATTAAAATGGAGCGAAGGTACAAACATTATGAGCCTTTCATCATGAAAAATGATGTAAGGCAACTTTATTACGTCTCTTATCCTTCAATTCAGCGAGGTAAGCGAGGATGGTGTGTTGCAATAAAATCAAAAGCATTTGGTCATATTGAAGTTGATGATCGTATGGAAAATGTTACTTACCAAGCTAATGAAATTTCACAAATTAATGATGTAATTGAAGTTGAACAACTTACAAGTTTGTGTGATAACGTGGTTGATGGTCAGCAAGTTGATGCGTTTATTTTGTTTTCAACAAATGATGTGGATGAATATAATGAAGAGTTTGAATTTGAAGTCAGTGTTGAATCAAATGAAGATAATGAAGATTACGTGGAAACACAATATGAATAGACAAATTATTATGTAGTGTATATATTATGCCTTTAATATGCTTAAATTTTGTATAATATTGTGTATCTAGTATTATATTATGTATCTATCATGCTATTTTTATTAATTGTTCTATAATATTTTCTTTTAATTAGACAAAATGCCACCCTGACCTGATAAAGGTAGGGGTAGGGGCTGCTGCTCAAGGGTAACTATAGTTGATATGCCTCTATCTTCTATGTATTGTTCTTTGCCTCAGTCTAGTCAGAGGGCTTAGCCGACTATGCATCAGTCTAGTTAGGGGGCTCAGTCGACTATACCTCGGTCTAGTCGGGGGGCTCAGTCGAATATACCTATGGCTTATTACACTTCACTACTCACGTCACAAGATTATCCACCAGATTTTGTACCCACATCATTCCAGCCTACATGTGTACCCCCATCACACATACAGGCTAAGGGATCTACCTTTTCATTTTCCTCACATATACCCCCACTGTATATGCAGTATAAGGAATCTAACTTTCCATTTCCCTCACACATACCCCCTCTATACATCCAATATGAGGGATCTACCTCACACATACACCCACCATACATGCAGCAAGGGAGACCTAACTTTCGATTTCCTCCATATGTACCCTCTTCATCCCATCAGCCTGAGGGTTCCCTCACCCTACACCCCCTACATCGAGAGTAGGTTGATCATATATTGCACAATCATGAGGAGGAGGATGAGGAGATGGAGGAGGACATTGAGGATGTGGATGTGGTTGCGATGTAAATTCTTTGTAAGAAGATTGATGGAAGATGGCTTATTAGGCCTGCATGAAGCTCATAAGTTTCTTTCGTATACTTTAACTATATGTACATGTTATCATTTTTTTATTTAATACTTATTAACATTGTTATTGTTTAGTTTATTTACGTCTAGGTCTGCTGCAGTAAGCATAAAAAATGTTATTCAGGAGTTATATAAACAATCCTGGAGGACTTTTGGACAATTTTACATGAAGGATAAAAAAGTGTATCAATCCTGGTTTGACAAATTTCAGGTATAATATTTTCATTTTAAGTAATTATTTGTTTAATTACTAGCTTGTTTTAATTATCTAATAATTTTTTTCAATATTGCAGGAGAAGTGCGCATGGAGCGTAATAGATGAAGCGATTATTGAGCGTAACTTTAAGATAGAAACAACCCGACTTTTTGACATGCTTTGGTGTGTTAGAATTGGTAGGGAACAAAAAGGAATCAGGCCTCCATGAATGGGCGAAGTTGTATTTAAAGATATGCTTGATTATTGAAAGTCAATTGAGTTTAAGGCAAAATCTAAAAAAGCAAAGCAATGTAGAGCATTTAAAAATGGAGCCGCCAATCATAGAGCTGCAAGCATTAGTATCGCCCAACATGTTGAAGGAATGGTAATATTTTCATCTCACTATTTTTTTAAAATTATACTCTTATCTATTATATATTTTTACTTGAATTTAATTGTATTAATTAGACTCGAGTTAAGGGAAGAACTCCATTAATGAATGAGCTTCATGAGAGGACTTATAGGCGAGAGACAGAGAGTATATCAACGAACGTGTTAGAAAAATTCAGGTAAGAAGATATTAAAATTTAAATATTTTATTTAGTTAAATTGTGTAAACTCTAATATTTAATTTCATTTTTTACGTATATGTAGGAGGAATACAATAGACGAAAGACAATATTTGTGTCTCAATATCTTGAGTTAGTTGATCTAAGGGGACCACATCCTATGGATCCAGCTATTGATCTTCATTTGTGGATTGAATCATTAGGCAAAAATAATAAAAATGGGAAAATTTATGCTATTGGATCTCTAGCCTCCGACTATAGAAACGGGGACAAGACTTTATTTAGGAGAATTGCAGACGGGGAAGGGTCGTCATGTCCCTCGGTATTAACCTCCAAAATGGCAGAAACAATTAGACAGTTAGCTCAAAGTGAAGCAGCACGTAAAACAACGATACGTGAAGCTGCACAAAAGACAAATGGAAATAATGAGACAAAGAAAACTTAAGTTGGAGGAAGCATTGCGAGTTTCACAAGAGAAAATGAGAGCTACACTACAACAAATAGTATAGTATATGCGTAATCAAACTTCCAGTGGTGGTAGAGTTGGAGAGGTAGGCAAGAATGAGAACGAGTATGATAGTGATGAAGACAATATGGAGTTTTTAGTTTTATTAACTATTATATATATATATATATATATATATATATATATATATATATATATATATATATATATATATATATATATATATATATATATATATATATATATATATACACATACATATACATATATAATTTTAAATTTAAATATTTTTATTTAATTCACAATTTAAATATTTTCAATTAATTTAGAATTGAACTATTTTTAATTTATTTTAAATTTAAATATTTAATGTCTAATTATTTATTATATTTGTATTTTTTTTTTGAAGTAAATGATATATTATTTCCAACAAAACAATAATACAGTGGTGATTTATAGATCCACCCACAAGAGAACCAACCTAGAACATCAATTGGCCTATATAATTCCTAAGTTTCATATAATTCCAACTTCTATAAACTATACAATCAATAATATTCGGTACAAAATCAGTGTGACTAGTATGATTAAAAACTATATCATTCCTTCTTGTCCAAATACCATAGACAGATTCAGTGAAAGCCATTTTCAACAATTTAGCCCTAGTCCCTTTCTTGGATGTAGCTTTGAGTACCTATTTTAATTCCTCTTGCCACTTCAGAGGCTGATGATCATAATTCAGCCAGGTCAATACCTTCTTCCAAATATCTGCATTTGAATCACATTAAAAAAAACAATGGTCTCTACTTTCTTCATCCCTGTTACAAATACTACAAGTGCTATCATCTATCATATTGAACCTTAGCAGTCTATCCTTGGTAGCTTGTTTGCCATGACAAATTAACCATGCTATAAACTGAGCCCGAGGTCTTGCTGCATTCTGATGAAACAGGAATCTCCATTTAACAGTTTCTCTGCTTTCACACATAGCCATGTAAAATCTGCTCATCTTAAACTTACTTTGAGTTTTCATGTTATTCCATAAGGTAAGATGTTACTGAGCTACCACTCGCATTTTCAAAATTCATTTAAGCACCCAGGATCTGCTCTTGGACCCCATGGCATCCATAACATTTCTCCCTTTGAGGTAGAATATATGAATCCACTTCACCCAGAGGTTATCACACTTCCTACACAAATTCCAGAGGCATTTCAGCATAATGATCTTATTCCATTCAGTCAGATCTATAATACCTTGTCCACCTTAACTTTTTGGCCTACACACATTGCTCCAAGCCATAGGGCTTTTTTTACTCAATTCTGTGTTACCAGTCCATATGAAAGTTCTACAAAGCCTGTCAATTTTTTCAATAACAGTTTGGGGAAGGGGAATACATTGCATCCAGTATTGGGCAATGGCTAGGATCACACTTTTAACCAACATAATTCTACCAGAGTAGCTTAGCAGATTCACAATCCAATGCTTCAGCCTATGAACAATTTTCTCTATCAGTGGCATATACTGGTTAATTGTCAGTCTCTTATAAGTTATTGGCACTCCTAGGTATTTCATAAGGAGCTTACCCTCTTCAAAGCCAGAAGCTTGAGACATGGTTTCCTTTGCATCTCTGTCCATCCCTCCACAGTAAACTCTACATTTGTTAGGATTTATCACTAATCCTGTTGAAGCAGAGAAAGTATTCACAGTTCTCATCATTGTTTGTATTGATTTTATATCATGGTTCGGGAAGAGATCATAGACATTTTGAAATGAATGGAAAGAGAATCTACTTTCATTAAGTGATTTATTAGATAATCGAAAACAGAGAATCTTGAGAACTATTCGAAATTCAGAAGAACTGCGGGAAACAGCCATTGAACAGCTGGAAAAAGCCCGGGCCCGTTTAAGGAAAGTAGAAATGGAAGCAGATCGGTTTCGAATGAATGGTTTTTCCGAGATAGAACGAGAAAAATTGAATTTAATTAATTGAAATATTAAAATTAATATTTGTAATAATTTAAATATAATGACATATTTTTTTATTATATTAACTATTTAATGCGTAGTGTAAATCATTCAGCACAAACATTAATATTTTAAGAGGTGTTTTTCACCTGACAAAATGTGATGTTTCAATCATGTCACTCCTAAGTGCGTCTAGCGCGCTGCTCTGAACTCTGACATAAAGGTTTGCGACGTGTAATGTACCTAGCAAAGTTGCGACGTTATTTTCACCAAGCAAAATTGCGATGTGATTTTCACCCTGCAATATGTTGCGATTAATGTTTTTCGGAGTGATTGTCCACCTCACAAAATTTAAATTCTTGGGTGTTTTTTTTTTTTGTACTTGTGAAGTGTTTATCACCTCACAAATTGATTATTTTTTAGTGAATGACTTTTACATAAAAATAATTTTGAACCACAATCAAAGAAAATAACTATAATACAAACATACATATAGTTAAAATTCTTCAAATCTTAAGTGGAAATTCTATTGTTTAAAGAGAGAACAAATATTCCCAACCACCACAATTAAGCATGGGAATTTCAGAGTGCTATTATCATATTTTACAACGAGCTAGTTGCTCATGGACTCAACAATGGCGTCGTTGCTTCAGTATCACCAGCGGTTTCAAATGTCTCATGAATAATCTTCTTTTGTGTTTCTTTACCTTTACCCCATAGCACCGTGTATAAGCCACACACAATCAAGACTCCTCCAAGTATACTATTCATCCAAAAATAAATAAATCAAATTTTGATTCAAAGATTAGATAAAAACAACATAACCATTATCAATGTGTTGAAATGAATTAAAATTTTTGAACATTAAATTGTGGGTTGCAACCACAATTGCACCGCAATTTTGCTGATGTGGTAGTTTCCACAATTAGATCACACCATAAGTGTGGTGTGATTAAAATTCCAATTCCTTTTACATTATGAACAACACCACACAATTATGTTCAGGTTTCTTAAAGTATTTTGGTCAAAACATAAAATTTTGAATCGAAAACTCAATTTACTTCTAAGAAATATTAATATTAATTGTTTTTGAATAGTGTTATTTAAAATTTTCTCAATCAAAATTTATACTGCAACGAACGCGACGTGCATTGCAACAACCGCAATGATTGCAATCGCAACCCCCATAATCACAATTTAAAACCAAGTATATAATATTTACCTTCCTAAGTTTAACTTCTCATCCAAAATCATTGATGCTACAACAGTCACAAACAAAAGCATTAGAGGGTTGAAAGCAGCCGTATATAAAGGGCCCTTTGCCTGTATGACCCATGCCATGACAAGATACATTATTCCTGACCCAAGAATTCCCTGCATACAATTAACACATCAAACAAAATTTCAAATCCTATATGATTCAACAATTTCAAAAAAAAACATATGATATAACGTTAACATGAAGTGTACCGAAAAGGCGACAGTTAGAAGCCTGATATCCCAGCCAAATTTCCATTGATCTAAATCCCTCTCAACAATGAAACCTAAAATAAAACATTGTATTGTTCCTATTACTGACATCAAAGCTATGCTTGATTGAGGACATGGATATATTTCACTGATCTTAGCCTGCAGTGAGTGTCATGTATATTAAAATTACAATAAATGACAAAACAATTAATTTGATCATAGAATTTTGTGTTTTGTAATTAGTTAGTTACCTGAATTATGAGCCAGATTGAAAAACAAAAACAACTTATTACAACACATAAAACACCTAACAATTCAGAGGTAGCTTCGGTGATAGGTCCTAATTCGTTATTTGTTGGATCCAAAAGGTTGATTTGAAAAGGCCAAATTTCAAATTCAACTCCTTTGTAAAATGTCAGAAGTAGAGCCCCTGCAAGTCCAAGTATAGTTCCTGTTACCTTTGCTATTCCGCTTGGTGCTCTCCAATTTAATTTCTCTAAGCTACATAGATCATGAAAATATAATGAAATTATGTGTTTATTAAGATTATATTTAATTCAATGTTGTAAGCATATAATTCATGTATATTGGAAGAGAGATTGGGCCAGAAATTGGATTGAAAATAGGAGATGTTATTAAAAATTTGAAGAGCTTAATTTTTATACCTCATTTTTAAAATCTTGTGTAAACACTCTTGAATAGTAGTGGAAGCTATCCCCTAGAGAATATTTCTTTTTTATCAAACTAGATAAACAATTTTTGTGTGTTCTTTTCCTTCATCTTTTTCTTTTTCTTGTTTTGTAAATAAATTCCCAATATCGCCTTGGGTTTTATAGATTATCGAGAAGTTTTCCTTAGCAAATGATTTTGATTTGTCTAAAGTAAAGATGGAAATTGAAGATTGATTCAATGAAAGTGTGTGGTAGTATTGAAAGTTGAGGCATGGATGCTGGTAAGTGCCTAAAACAAGTGAAAACATCCCAGATGGTGGATAAGACTAGGAATTTCATTATCTTGTACCTTTGAGATAATGTTTTAAGAGAAGTCGCAACTGAGAAGACCGTAGAGGGATTGTGGGTCAAGTTAGAATCATTGTATATGACAATATCCTTGAGTTATAAGTTATGTCTGAAATAAAAACTCCACTCACTTGAATCACGACGATGATATAAAATCTCTATTTTTGTTAAGCTTGTTCCTATATCTTTTGAAAGTTTCTAGGATGCCTTTCATTATGGTAAGGAATACATATACCTTTTAGAAGGACCAAGAGGCGACTAAAACCAAAGAGTTATCAAGATAGGAAAGTTGAAAATTGAATATAACGAAAAATTCTTCAATGTATCAATAAGGGGAGTGATAGTATATGAAACCAAATGGAAAAGATACCTAGGTCTAAGTCTTAGTAAAAGAGGTTTGAAAAGTAAAAAAAACAAATGTTTCATTTGACCTAAAATTGTTCAACTCAAGAAGGACTATCTAGAGAAAGGAAACAAGGGTGAATTTATTCAAATTATAATTGTCTCTGATGAAGATGGTTATGAAAGTGCTAGTGCACTCATGATAAATAATTTATGGAAAAGAGTTGGATCATTGATTATTGGTTTTGTTATGACATGTATCAAAGGAATGAATACTTTGAACTTTAGAGATAAACAAACGATCAATCATTGAACTCAGTAACGATAAGGCTTGTAAATTTCATGTTATTACTAGTTAGATTCAAGATGTTTGAAATTTGTGAGTTCTTTTTACACAATACGAGGGTGATGTTTAAGAGTAGTATGCATAATTCTAGCAACCTGTTTGAATAAGTTCGATCGGATCTTTAGGGTCTAACCATGGTAGCAACATATAAGGGTGGTTTATATTTTCTCCCTATGATTTATTATTCTTATAGAATAGTATTTATTCTCATTGTTAAACATAACAGTGACACCTTTGAAAATTATTACAAATAACATACTCTTATAGAAATTTAACTTGGAACTAAAAAATGGCCTAGATGTGCGAATGAATATGATCATCTTGAAGAAGGTAAGGTGCGTGCAACAAGAAGCTTAGTTACCAAAGGGTTTATAAGGTGAAGTCATTTCTATTAAAACTTGATCAACATATGTCCATATAAAAGAATTTGCTTCAAGATACATGTGGATGTTGGAGTGGAAGCTACTTGACTACTCTAATTTAAAGGTTTTTAAAGCTTTACTATTTGCGTATATCAAGTAAGACAAACTTGAGGATATGGTTGTGAAGTGTGTACTCATTGCTAATCCAGAGAGGATATAAGGTTTGGATGATAGAACTTTGGGGATCAAAGTTTGTCACCAATAAAGATATTGCTTCTTATGAGACTCGTATATGGATGAAGTGCAAAGATCAAGAAGTGAAAGACTTAAAAACTGACGTTGAGAACACTTATTTTGAGTTGGAGGATCTTACTCTTGAAACTAGAGATGAGGTGAAGTTGAGGCTTCTAATTCTATGTCTAGAAATGGATAACATATAGTTGTTTCACATTATTAGTAGGTACATGATAGAGTGATGAGTAAGATCGTACCGCCTCAGATATATGGTTATGTTCATCCAATTTGTTAATCTTTTAATTCGGATGAATGGTTGCAAGTCTCATAACGATGGATCTTAAGGGAGTAATCCAAAAGTAAATATAGTAAAATAATGGTTGAAGGCGTTGAAGGATGAATTATATTCATTGATGAGGAACCATGTGTGGGAACTTATGAGACTACGTGGGAGAAAAAAGGTGATTAGATGCAAGTAAAATTCAAGAAGAAGAATGGTATTTTTGGGATGGAATAATCAAGGTTTAAGGAAAGGCTTGTAATAGAGATCTTGACTCAATTGGAGATAATTAATTACAATGAAATAATTTTATCTGTGGTAATACGTTGTTCATTAAAGGTACTTATATAAATTATAAATCAATTTAATCTTGAGTTTGAGAAAATGAATTTCAAAACAAAGAAATATAAAGGATTTGTGGGTATGTTTAATGAATAAATACATGGATTATTTGAAGGTTTTGTACGTGTGTTTAATAAAGAAATATTTTTATGAGTTAAAACATATCCCAAGAAAATAGTATTGTTGATTTGATAAATGTATTCTTAAGAATGGTTTAGTGAAAAGTTGTCATGATAGTTGTGTGTACATAATAAAGAGGAAAGAGTAAGTCATTATCTACCTACTTCTATATA
Organism: Vicia villosa; assembly: GCF_029867415.1. NCBI lineage: Eukaryota > Viridiplantae > Streptophyta > Magnoliopsida > Fabales > Fabaceae > Vicia > Vicia villosa. The sequence continues at coordinate 149,230,825 of NC_081184.1, read as the reverse complement.
TTTATGATATCTTGATGGTAAGGAAACGACCAGTAAGCTCAAGGATACTTTAAAGGGAGAATTCAATATGAAATATCTTGGTGAAGCCAGTAGAATCCTAGAGATGGATATCACAAGGAACCTGAAAATGAAGTTAATTGTTCTTGTCTTAATCTATTTTCTTGAAGAAAATGGTGGAGATGTTTTAGAATTCTAGATTCTAAAAAACTCAAACTTTATTTTGGGTCATTACACTAAACTGTTGTTATAAAATGTCTTATAATCGAGAAGAAAATAAGATGATTGAGATACTTTAATTCCTATGCTAGTGGGTTTGGAAATATCATGTATAGTATGATTTGTAGTGGACCAAATTTAGCGTGTAGAATTAGCATATCTAGTGTATTTATTTGAATTTTTCATTGAAGGGTGGTTCAAAGTACATAAAATAGTTTAAGAGAAACACATTTTAGATTATTATGTGAATGTAGACTATATAAATAATGCGAACAATAGAAAATCCTCTTTGAGTTTAAGAGAAAGACAATTTGAAAAATTTCGTGTTTATGTTGTATTTAGGTAATAAGGACGACGTGTTATTTACTTTATATACAACTTGAGCCGAAAATATGTCCCTATTTGAAGGGATCGATGAATACATATGATTATGAGGTGTGATTGGAAAGCTAGGGAACACTCAAAGAATGTGTGAAGATACTTTAGGATTATCAAAGTGTCATTCATATGGTTAGTCATCAAGTGTATTATGAAAAGAAAAAAAACATATTGTCATCCATTTTTCACTTTACAATCGACATGATCGAATTAAAGGAGATTGTGATGAAGAAGGTTGTGTTGGAAAACAATATGATAATGTTTACTAAATCAATATATAGATAAAGGTTTAAGTATTGTTTGAACTTGATCAAGTTAGTTGAATAAGGATTCAAGTTTTGAGAGATTTGAAAGGTGAATGATTGGTAATTTGGCATCATCATCTTTCTTTTGAGCCAAAGTGGATATTTGTGAAGTCTGTCTTAAAAAAACTTTAAAATTGATTTTTTTTCTTCCGTTAAATTATTAGTTTTTGTCACGAGCATGATGAGTTCTATGAAAAGTGTGATGCGTTCAGGAGAGCATTTGTTGCCTTCAACATATTGTGTTTGAGAGGATATGTGACACAATTTAGACGATAACTGAGCCTTTCCTCTAAAGCGCTAGGCGTTTTATCTCAAGAGATGTGTAAGGTTTTTTTTTTTTGGCATAGTTAAGGTTTTTATGGCATGTTTTAACTAAGAGGTAATTTTCAAAAGGAGACTTAGAGAGACAAGGGAATAACTTCTAAGGATTCACTCTTCTAATAAGTTTAGTAATACTTAAATGTCATTTAAGAGGTAGAAAACACTTATAAAAACTTTGGAGTTTAGTGATTTATGTATTGAGAAAGAGAGAAGATTAAATCACAAATAGGTAGAATATACGAGTCGTTTTAATGAACACATAGAGATATTTTCTTATAATTCATTTATATTTTCTTTTATAAATAGTATTGGTAATAAATATTAAAGTTTCTCTATCTTCAAGAGTAAATTATTTTAGATCGGAATAAATAAATAAATTTTGGGTGTATTTGTTGTGTCTTCTATTGTTATTATGTTTGATCCTAATTTCTCACAACAAAATTTTTTTCTTCTGAATGCCAATTTTTATATATATATATATATATATATATATATATATATATATATATATATATATATATATATATATATATATATATATATATATATATATATATATATATATATATATATATATATATATATATATATATATATATATATATATATATATATATATATAAAGTTATTAAAGATATATACCTAAATGATACGGCCAAGACAAAGGTGATGGAGGGAATAAGATTGTAGATAGCTGATACAAGAGTTGCTGACGCCATAACCAGAGCTCCAAAGAACAAATTTTGATATAATAATCCACTGTTGCATCAAATGTATATTCATCAATTTTTGTTAATTAATTGGATTAGCTCACATTATTAATTAAAATTGATACATACTTAAATAATCCACTTAGAAGTAAGAGGAAAAACAGCCTCCATGTCATCTTCGGCCTTTTCCTATATAGTAGAAAGGAAAAAATACAAAAAAAAATTGGTAAGGTTAATGTATTTTGTTTTTTGTGACAAAAGAATAATAATTTCAATTAACAAGAATGCTATTCATACACCATCATCATATAGTATACACCATCGTCATATATTATATTGTAGTCATAGTTCACAAATGCGATGAATAGTGACAAGAAATGAACAAATAATGTGAACATTGACATGACATCGATATAAACTTAGTCCGTGAACAGTGCATAAACATTGATTTTTTAGTAATAAAATAAAATTAGTTAATTAAATGTAAAAAGTTAGTTAATAAAATAATAATGTTGATTAATAAAGACTAAAAAATTGAAAATACTTTTTCATAGTAAAATAAAACTAGTTAATAAAATGTAAAATGTAGATTAATAAAATTATAAAGTTGGTTAATAAATGATTAGATTTTAAAAATATTTTCAAGTAATAAAATAAATTTTAAAATATTAGGTAATAAATTTATGAAATTGATTAATCATACAATTTTATATCGGCAATCCTTTAATACAAAAAAAAAAAATTTATATTTTAAAAAAAATATTTTATTAATAAAATATTTTATTGTTCACCGGATTGATTTACAGTAAAGTAAAATATGATATAATGTAAGATTTTAATATTAGGATATTATTTTTCTTTCCACTAATCATTCTTATTAATATTAATACTTTTATCATAATAAATACAGATTAAAAATAATAATTCAAACGAGAAATACATAACTTTAATTAGAAAACCGGTTAAAAATGAATTAAAAATTTAAATTGTAACATTGTAAAATAATTTTTATACAAATGTGTGTACGAGCAACAGTATAAGCATGTTAATGCGTGTACGCCCAACAGTATAGCATGTTAGTCAACATATTTAGTTGTGAAATTAATAATTAGTTGTACAATTAGTCCTTTGAGCACATGGTCTTCAATCATGTCCGAAAACAAATAAAAAATGAAAAGAAAAACAATAGATAATCAAATTCAATCCATAAAAAAAACTAATTTATTATAAACAAATTTGGATTTTTTATATTAATTTTTATGTACTAAACCCAAAAACTCCTAATTACCATGCACTACAATATGGATCCAGTTATAATCAGGACAGGATCCATCACAGCAACATAATTTTTAGATATGAAATATAAATAATTTTATTTGTAGAATTTATTTGGTTGATATAAAAATATTTATGCATGAGTATCAATTCAGATTCAAAATTCTTTATTTTATTTTTTTTTTGGAATCAAAATTTTGAGAGAATTAATCTCCCTCTTTAAAGGATCATATTAACCTGTCTTTCTAACAGCAGCGTGCATCAACAAATGCTGTAATTGTTTATTACCAACCCTCATTTTTTATTCTAGCCTAAATTAATGATACAAGAAAACACTTTCCCAAGCTCCATTGCCCAAGCTCAGTAATAATTAGCTGTAAACCTTGCTCAATGCTTAAGCCCAGTGATCTTAAGTTATCTATATTATTATATATCTGGTCATATCCTTGACCCGATGTTGCAACATTATCTTCTAATCTGTAAATTATTTGAAGAAAAAAAAAAAAAAGCAACACAATGTATATCGCATTCTATTTATAAAATAAACCTATAAAAGTTAGATCTAGCCAATATTATTTCCAAATCAACACTTTTATTTGAACTATTTAGCAACACAAATCATATATTTGGTAGAAGCATATTAAATTTAAAATAATATGAATTTCTAATAAAATATTGTTGAACTATAGTATACTCAATTCAATAAGACTAGTATATTTTCTTATCCAAGAAACAAATTAAGTTGCAAAATGAACCTATATATACTGACCTTTCAAAAATAAGAGCAAAAGGAATAGTTGTAATGGAAGCAAAGGCGAGACGATAGGCTGTAATGACAATGGTACTCATACCATCAAAAATGGCAAGTTTGTAAAAAACATTGCAAGCTGAAAACACAATTTGCACTGAAACCATTAACAAAGCTGGCTTCACCATATCCCACATGGTTCCCATCTTCAGAGCTGCAATGCAATAATACTTTTAAGATTTAAGGACTATATATAGATAGATATAAATGCATTTAAGGAAGGTAAGTTAGGTTCATACTATTGTCAATAATTCATGCCAGTTGTGTTCATCATTGTAATCGTATGATGAAAAGGAAAAATAGAAATAAGGTATAATCTGTTTTCGCGTGTCCCACAATCTTTAATAAACGACGGAGGCTTGCAGACATAAATTTTCATACACCTTATGTGGGTCATCTTGGAAAATATAAGAATAATGAACATGTGCACATATCAACTCAACAAAAAAATTATTAAAAAATCCAAAAATATATTTTGACAAGTCAATATTTTAAAAGTATTCATTACCAAACATAATTATTACACGAGACAATAATACTTTATAAGACTATTATCTCACAAATCATTTATATCATGCATCGAGTCTTCTCATAATTATATATTAAGAGGTATATTTAAATTAGGGATAAGTAAGTTTTCCGTCCTAGCAAATATCTCAAATTTCATTTTTGATCTATTCAAATTTTTTTTTTAACCATAATTATTGTAAAGTTTTTTTTTATCGATTATAATGGTCTCTCTAACTAATTTAACTAATGTCTGTTGACGTGACACATCATGTGATAAAAATGTTGACGTGGTATGTCACACGACATTTTTTATCACTTTATATTAATAAGTTAATTAGAGACGAATAAATTTGATGCAAAGTCTGTCGCAAAAGATTAATAAGATGACGTTTCATGGTAGAAACCAAGAACTAGTCACTGAAATCGAGAATCTGTCACTAAAACCGTCGCATTAGAAGATGTTTCTTGGTAAAAATCCATAATCTTTCACTAAAATCCAAAATCTCTCATAAAAATGTCGCAAAAGATAATGACTCGTGAAAAAAATGAATAATCTGCCACTAAAATCCAAAATCTATCTTTAAAACCTAAAATTTGTCATTAAAACCGTGAATTCGCCACTAAAATCTAAGAGAAAAAAATTAATCCAAATTTTAAATATTTAAAGTTTTCATTTTACAAATAATTGTTTTCAACATTATAACATTCATTTTATTAATATAATAAAATTTTAAAAATTATTTTAGAAAAATTATAATTACATTGGCTACTTTATACTTTATTAAATAAAGGGTCATGCTAACGAGTGCCCCGGGGGCACTCTTTAAGGTTTCCATATAAAGAAAATATTCTCTAAATAAATTAATCAATTCAATTTTCAATGCATTGAATACACTTTTTTTAATGAAACAGACATTTTTGGTCATTAAAAGAAGTCAATTATTTCTATTTTTAATGTATTAAATACAAGTATGTTTAACAAAATATTTCTTTTTTAGACTCTTAATCAGTGCCCCCGGGACACTCGTTAGCATTTCCCTTAAATAAAATCCACTATAAGTTAAAAGTTATAAATATAATAATGAATGACATAGACTAAGGCAGAGAAGATCCAACGTGCTCTTGTTGGCAAAAATGACTGACATATTGAAAAAAAATACAATTTGCATCATCTCACGAAACAATACATCAACTAATCAAAGAATACTTAAACTCCATATATCTTATTATGGAGCTCATTTAAAAATTACACGATTTCTATGACATATAATTATTCACTAGAAAAAAGTGCATGATTAAGCCTTAATGTGGTTATTTTGGAGGTTTTTAAAAACCTCGCAAATTATATACCCTAATTTAAGGAAGTTATATTATTTTCATCCAAGTTTGCTAAAATTTTGTGGTGCTATATTTTATTTTGACTAAATTTGACACCAATTTGTTAAAGAGCTTAATGGTAGTGCAATGTCAGTGTAAAGAAGTATTATACAAACATTTAATCAGAATATTTTAAAGTGCCAAATCATAAAAGTTTTAAAATTTATAGTATGACTTAACGGGATGCAAGATTGTCATTGATTGACAATGTAAAAATAATTTATCCTGTCATTGCACTATCTTTTTATCTTTGGTAAAACATCATTAAAATATATAAATATTAATATTAAAAAAAATTAATTATATATGTAAAATGAAAAAATATTAATTTTATATATCTCTAATTGCTAAAAGTAAAATGATTAACAATCCCTATCTATGTAGGATTGTATGAGCGTTTTTAGGATTCTTATGCTGTTAAAGCAAGTTCACGCATGGATGATGAGAAGCTCTGTACATAAGTGTTTGATGAGTTAATTGAATGTCCTTTTTCAATCAACTAATTCAGATGTTTATCAAGACTAACTAGGCATGGATCCTAGCACTACTACAAAATAGACCTTTCGTAACACAATATTACAACAGCCTTTATGTTAATAGTGGTAATAACTGTTGCACGCTCGCGAAAAATAAACCAGAGTCGTCACTAACATATTTATCCTAAAAGGAAAGGAACGTCAGCAAACCTAAAACGAATAAGAACAAGGTCTTTCGACCAGGGAACTAGGTACGGGAGTCGGTTACGCAAGGGGAAGGTACTAGCACCCCTCACGCCCGTCGTACTCGACGGTATCCACCTATGTTTGTTTCTATCTAAAGGGTGTGTGATATTACTACTTATTTTCTAATGCAATGCATGATTAACCTAATGTGTTTTAATAATTATTGTGCTCGCTAGAGTTGCCTCTATGCCTACGTATCCTCTTATGAAGAATCAGAGCGTTGTAGTTTTGCTCAAGATTTTCTATGTTTTTTATTGTTTGTTGTGTGTTTTTTTGTTGGGCGGCGTTAACGTTTGCGCTCTTGCATAAGGGGACGGCCTACGATGCGATCGAGCGAATATAACAATGCCCTTAAGAAAGCCAGGAAGGCAAGAGAGAAGAGAGAGTTTGAGTGTTTCAAGTGGCTTCCTTAAGCAAGGAAGACCTGAGTTACTCTTTGGTTGGTGTTTTTTACGATTGGTGGGGCACTTGACAGCAGAGGCAGAGTAGCCAGCAAACTGCATGGTGGACGAAGAGGCGGGGCCAAAGGCAGAGGAAAGGTGGAGGATGATGTCCGACGCACACAATAGTGCTGCCTGTAATTTTTTTGATGTCTGTGTTTTTTATTTCATTTATGTGCTTTTATTTTGATTATGTATTTGACATTATGGCCAATGATTTATACGATGTATTATTTTGGTGTATTTTTCTCCGTAGCCTTTAAATTGCATTACTTTAATGTACTATAATTTGATATTCCATTTTAAAAAAATTTGGAGTTTATGAGTGAAATGTATGTGATTTAATATATAGCAGAATGTTCCATAGGTACATCTACAAAATTCTCTTTTTTTTAACATGTTCCGTAGATGTACCTACGGTTGATTTGGTGAATTTTCTCAATGTTTATAGTATTTTTAACGCTTTCGTAGATGTACCTCCGGAAAAAACCAATTTTTTTTTTTAAAAAAAAGTACTTCCGAATGTGCATCTATAGAAGTAGGGGGCATAATTGGAATTTTGCCAGTTGGCTGAGAGAATTAAGCGGTGTAATGAGATATGCTCTTAAGTTTTTAGTTTTATTAACTATTTTTAAATTTAATTTATACAATAATTAAATATTTTTAATTAATTTTGAATTTAAATATTTTTAATTAATTTTTAACTTCAATATATTTAGTTAATTTGAATTTTAATATTGTTTAATTAATTTTGAATATAAAATATTATATACATACAAATTATTTATTATACTTATATTATTATAAATATTAAAATTAATATCTATAATAATATAAATACAATAAAATAGTTTTTTATTAAAAAAGTTTCATATGCAAGGGATAAAACATCCTACAACACGTTAAATCTTATAAGTTGCGAGGTGGTTTTCACTTGAAAAAATATCTAATCTCCATCTAATCATATCTGACGGGCTACTCTTAACATCTTTATATAGAGAGTTGCAAAGTGAATTATATCAAATAAGATTACGAGGTATTTTTCACCCAACAACATTGGGTTGTAAGTGATTTTTACCTTGCAAATTAATTTTTTTTAATTCATTAATTAAAATTACCGTTCTAATTTATTTTTTTAATAGCAAATAAAACTGTATATAAATAATGAGACTATATCAAAACGAGTAAATTAAACCAAAATTGAAACCAAGGAAAGAAGATGACCGAAGATAATATTATCTCTCATAATTTATTTTTTCATATCAACATTTTTGTGTTAATGTGTAATAAGAGATATTTTTTCTATAAATTGTTTTGTAAACATTAGTTGTATATGCTTAATTATTTTTTAAACAACTTATATTGAAAGAACCAACGTTCTAAAAACCCGGATTACAAAACGGCTAATAAAGCTAAAAAGAGAAAATTATCAACCAAATAAAATCTAAGTTAAGTAAAACAAATAATTTTTATTAAATAAATAAAAATTACAATTGAATTACGTAATTTTCTCTATGAACAATAACATCCAAATCAATGCTTTGCAACCACATATGGTGTCCTTAACTTTCCAAAGAGTATTTTTGAAAGTTGTGCACGGTTAATGATCTACATTTACTTACTATGATCGGTTAAAAAATTAAACAGGGATCATGAAACACATTTTTAAGGAAAAATGAAATTATCAATATCTTCAAACTCAGGATATTAATAGTTTGAGATCAAGCATGCACTTTATTTGTCTTTATCATATCCCAAAAAGTAAAGAACAATGTCAGCTTCTTTAAAAGCATGGATACTTTATACCTTTTTTCATAGTTAGCCCTGTAAAAACTGTCAACATTAATAACACATTTTTTTACCTAGATGTATTAGCTAGCTATCAGCTTAACTATGGTGGTTGTTCATCAACTATTTTGTAAAATTCAGAGTTTCAAAACCGTTGTGTAATTTGTATGTTATCTAAATTACACAACACCTTTCTTTTGCTATAATGTTTCGCTCTTGTACTCAAGTTTACTAGGTAGTGTTTGTTGTATGTTTTTACTTCTTTGCATTTGTAATAGTTGTATTCTGTTTAGAATACTAACCACTTTTGTTATGTTTTGACTGAGTTTGATTTTGCCCCCTCAGTATTATTTGTATCTTTATTTTTCTTTAATATATTAGTGATTATATATAAAAAAAAAAACATAATAATGAATGACTTACTTGAAACACCTTTATAATGCATTACAATGTAGACCAAGGCTATAGTCTAGGAGAGGGATGCTCAATTACAAATATAAAAATATAAAAAAAATTTCACAGCAATTATTTTATAAATTATATATAAAAAAATAACTTAGGACATTTTGCAGTCACTTTTGCAAAATGTTTTCAAGCCTGTGTTATTCTGGTAGCAGCATTTACTAGGCTGTAGCAGGCTTGTGTTACCTACTTGAATTAAATGCAAGATGCAGTTAAGTAGAGATGATAGAAGAATACATTAAGTAGGGCAGATATTTAGCAGGTTGTGCTTAAATATAATTTTATTTTGCCATGGCCAAAGAAGAATAAAGTCTGTCATAGGAGCTTATGCAGGTCTAATCAGTACTACTACTTATAATTCCTAGCAAGACCTGCTTTAGGTTGTTTCAATTTGTTTAAGATGTAATTTGCCAATAAGTTTTTAATTTCAAAAAAAAAAGTTCTAGGTAAGAGGATATAAGGTGTGTTTGTGTATTGCTTTTGTCCAGCTTTGAGAGCAAATGATAGTTGAGTCTATGATAAATTAAGTGTAAGTTTTGTTTCGGCTTAAGATTCAAAATTAATTCTAGAGACGTAGAATTGATTCCAGATAATTTTGAGGTGTTTGATTTTTTAAAAGTATAATTGATTCTGCATTTAGAATTGATTCTATTTGAAGCTATAATTTGTAGCTTTTGAATCCAAAATAGATTCTGAATGATTTTTACACTGAAATTTATTGTTCAACTCACTTTTACATAAATGTATTTATACATAAATCAATTCTGCTAAATTTAATTCTGTTAAAATCAATTCTACCAAACTAAATTTAGCTAGAATCAATTTTATTCACCGTCACTTTAAACATACCGTTTTTTTTTAATCCTTCTTTAAACATAATGTTTACTCAAACTCATCCTATTTAGTTGGAATATCTCCCGTACTCTCTATAATAAATTTTGTCTAAATTTTGTCAATAACATGTTTAAATTTTTGAACATATTTTGTCTAAAGACATCTATCTGTATTCAACCTAAACAAATTAATAACTAAGAATTTATCTAAACTAATTTATCAACTATCTTCTATTTAAACACGTGTTTAGAAAACAAGGTTATCTTAATTACTCCACAACAATAGCGACATATCAAAGAAATGTTTTTGTTTCTTCAATTTTCACATCAAAACATAAATATTATTTATTGGGAGATTCTACGGTGCATTCGCCCGTTTGACTTCAGTGGTGAAGTCACTGCAATTGACCAATAGAATTAAAGCCCTAATCAACCCTAATTAATTCTAAGTTAATTTAAGCCACATCAGCTCTATGGTAAAAATAACTTTACTGTGGGACCCATTTTTAAAAAAAACTTTTGATTATTGCATATAAGTCCCCATTCATTTAATAATATCTTACAAATTAAAATTAAAATTAACTTTTATTAGATTACAATTTTTTTTAAACTCATATTATCGTTCTTCTTCTTCATCCTTCACCCTTCTCCCAACTTTCCTTCAAAACCCTAAATCCCTAAATTCCATCCATATGTTCTTCTTCTGCAACCTTCTCCCAAATTGGACATACTCCGTAATTCTTCAAATCATATCTTCTTCTATCTTCTTCCACTTTCGATTTTTGTTTACTCTCTCTGCGAACCTGCGAACAGATGAACATGACTTCGACCTCTTCGGCGCCAACGAAATCATATTCTCAAGGTTGGTGAAGACAATGAGATCGATAAATATGGACGAAAGATGAAGCTGCTGAACCTGAAGGTGAAGGATGGGACACTCCCACCCATTTTTTAACCGTGTTCATGTTTGATGTTGAGCTTTCAGAGTAAATTTGCGTGTAATTCAGATCTGGTTATTTTTTCAGCAGATCATCTATGGTACAAAGCACAATGATTCCATGTTGTAGCCTCCTTTGACAGGTTCATATCGATCCAATATGTATATTTTCCAATTCTATGTGATTGTGGATTAGATGTGTATTTATGTAATTAATGAATTCTGAAATGGAATTGAATTATCCAGAAATTGTGTAGTTGTGGATTAGGGATTGTATTTTATCATATGCATGATTTCTGAATTTGCATTTGAATTGAATTTTGAGGAAGTTAAATAAGATTTCACATATCTGATACATATGTTTATCTTATGGTTTGAGGACACATTTAAATGGATATGCTCCTCCATTGGGCTGTTGATTTTTTTGTTATTTGTTACCCTGTTTGATGCAGGTTTTATTAGCCTTATTGGCTTTGTGGTGAGCTTCTGTCTATGATGGTTAAGCATGCTGCTTCTGTCATAGATGGTTAAGAATTACGTGGATTCTGCCCTATGGTGGTTAAGCATTATGCCCTTTGTTGGCTTTATTGATCTTTGCTTCTGTTAAATAGTTAAGCCTCGAATTATTGCCTTACAAGACATATTTGTCAATCTGAATGTAAAGAAGAATAAATTATCCATAATATAAACATTATTACAGCATGAGTTAACCATCCAAAACATATATCGAAAACCAAAAATATAATTGCCTAAAACTTGCTCTGAAATATTAACTTTTTTCTTGCTTTCAGGGGTTTGTTTCGACTGTAAGACATATGCGCTCATTCATTCCTGCCATTTATGACATAGCAGTGGCTGACCCTAAAAGTACTCCTGCTCCTACAATGATAAGACTCTTAAATAGGAAACCTTCTGTGGTAAGCTCATTTAATTAAAGTTTCAGTAATACATTTATTTTCATAATCCTAATCATCTAATTGAAATCCTATGTATGCCATGAAATTAGAAAATGATAAAAAACATTACTTAAGGCAAAGTATCCGAAACAAACAATGGTGTTACAGATATTGATATTCCACCAGACCTCTTGATTACAGAATTTAAGGACCCAATCGTAGCAATAGTTAATTCTACATATCCGGAATTTACGAGCAACTCTTGCTTCTACATTGGAGGTTGTTGACAAAATATCTAAATCATATTCTTGATTTAATGGCAGGTATACATGATTCAGTTTTTATATTCATTTGAACTAACTATTTAAATTCCCAATACAGGAGACGTGCGTGATTATTTCAGCGCAATTCTGTTGATAAGTCGGAATTCTACGATGTAACATTGGTTGACATCCTCACCCCAGAATTTCTCAGTTCACTGCAAACATCAGGATTACCTAACCATCATATAAAACTAAAGGTTGGGACACCAATTATGGTCATGAGAAACATCAACCAGTATGAAGGCTTATGTAATGGAACAAGGTTGATAATAACAAAGTTGGGTGGTGTGATTTAAACTATGTGATTTTTATTCTGGTGGTAAAATTACTCTTGGTTGGGTGGAGATAGAAGTTGAGTGTTGAGCCTTTGTTGCCTTTTATATGTGTACCAGTATGTAAACTTGTAACAGGAAACCTGTTTGAAGATTTGGAGCATTTATTTTTTAAGTGTGATGTTTCGTTAAGAGTATGGAGTCGCATTTTCTCATGGCTGGAAATAGATTTGGGAGAGGAATATGTAGGGGAAAGCCACTTTAATCATTTCTGTATGGCTTTGGATGGGAAAATTAAGAGGAGGAATATGGCTATGATGTGGCTAGCAGTGCTATGGTCCATTTGGATTACAAGGAACTGTGTTATTTTTGACAGCAGCAGCTGCATTCTTGAAGATTTAGTGTTGAATGTTAAGGTTGTGTCTTGGAATTGGATGGCTTTTAGCAATAAGGGGAAGCATGTCACAAATCTATACAATTGGATGCATTCTCCTCTAGATTTCTTGAACAATGTTTAAAGCAATGATAATTTGGTTCCTATTGTATTGGGTTGAGTACCCCTAGTACTCGATTTAATATATATTTTGCTTATCAAAAAAAAAATGGCATGTCTTATGCTGTGTTATTATAAATATATTTCTTTAGCCTTTACAATAAAAAAAAGTTCATGATGAACATGCAAAGTTCAAATCAATAACTACAAATGTAGTTGACAAGGAAATCTTCACCAATATAAATGTAGCCTGATATTAATGAAAATAATTTCAGCCACAAACACTTTATTTGAAAAATATTATGTTGATTTCTTTTATATTTTTAAACCAATCCTTAAATATTTACTTATAACTGACCATTCAAAACATAACACCCAACTACAATGACTATTGTGAATCACACCTCAAAATAACAACACTGACATACTTAATACCATAATTTAAAACAAAAACATCATATAACATAAAAACATTTATATTACACAAAATAACATAAAAACAAAAACACCCATTGTCAAGAGAAACTGTTTTCAACATGTTCACACACACAAATACAACTGATATTTTGATATACATTCATGTCTTTGACTTAAATAAAAACACAATCATCAAGCTCTTGATCTGTTGACGACTGACACAGCAACCAATTGTGTTCCAGATGTAATAGCCGGGCTTGGTTTGTCACACATTACAAATCTAAGACGATCACCATCCTGAATGCGGCATTCCTTCACAAAATCAGACCACCCATCGTAAATGAACCTCTCAACAAAATACTTCCTCTTAGCATAATGGAGTTCACATTTGAAGACCTTTTTCAAATCTGAATCCCTGAACAAAACACGCGTATAATGCTTGTCCAGGCAACCGCGGATAACTTTTTGCGGGAATTGCTGCACATAAACATAAAACGCCACAAACTATAATTACAACTGTCAAAATAAAAACAACAAAAATATCCAACATTCAATGCGTATATTTTTATAATTAAGCTAAATAACTTAATATACTTACAAGAACATTTCTCCCAGCTACCTTAGCACATTCTATAACCTTACACCACGAAAAGTATCTGTGTCCATCAACATCCTTCGTTTGAACGGGTTCTACAATCCTGCAACTCTTTCTCTTTTTATTCACACGTTCTGACGACCTCATTTCAAACCCAGCTCTTGCACCCAAACTGACACCAACTCCCCCATCAATCGTTGTTTCTCCCGCTGCACCTTTGCCCTTCGTTTTACTATATATTCGATCACTTCTTCTACGCCCTACTTGAACCACACCCTTCACATAACCTTCCTTCAACACTGCTTTACCTTTCCGATCACTCTTAGTTTCATCACCGATCATCATTTCAGACCGACATCCACTACTTTCCCCAGTGACAACGACCTCCCGCACAGCATTCTTCCCTGCACGACTTTTCTGCCATAGATCCTTAACCTCCCGGTTGTCTGACAAGCTGTTGACCAACATCTCCCTATTCAACCTATCCCATGTTGATTCAACCTCCATCTTAGAAGTGTTCCTGCCAAAAGAAAACCCTTTTACTGGAAAATACCACATTTTATCAAAATTCTACAAACTATAAAAGCAACATACAAAAACAAACTACACACACATTCGCCTCAAATAATGATTCAATGAACATAAAACAAAAACTTTTTTAAAAAAAAAACAAATCACAAACATATAACATGTTGGTGCAACCTCCATCTTCGATAAGTTGATGATAACATAAACCAATTTTAATCACCAATACATTATTTGATCAAAATATTACAAACTATAAAAAATAACATGCAAAAACTATAACACACACAATCGACTCTAAAACTAATTCAGTAAACTAAAGACTCATGTGAACCCGAGTCAGCCTTTCAAACAGCCCATCATAAGACTCATCTGAGCTATAATCACTGCAAAGTACTATTCAACATTACATACTGTGTTTAGAAAACATATTACTACATGAATTTAAAAATCATACTTACGCATTTTCCAATTTGTTTGCAGTTCCATCAATACCATCTACCCCGACACCAGCAATACTTGACTCCCCAACTAAAGACTTTGAACAACTGCAAACACAAGAACAATATATATATATATATATATATATATATATATATATATATATATATATATATATATATATATATATATATATATATATATCAGAAAAACATCCCAAAATACAACACTAACAATATTAAAATACCATTTCTGTAAAACATCTGTCACACAACAATGTCTTTTATACTCAAACACAATAAATTAAATGTTTACCCTTTTACACATTCTGATACCAAGTTTTCACACTGATCAGGAATGACAGATGTATCAACCCTAACTATTTCAGGGACAGTAACAGATACTTCTTGCTTCACAATCACTTCATCATCCCCACCATCCTTCAAACTCTCCAAACACAAAGGATCAACATCATGACAAAAATCTTCAAATGATGCCAATTTAAGCTTCTTGCCGGTACTTTCCTCATATTCCTCCGCAGCTTCAAGATACTCAAAGTAAAGTTCTTTGATCTTTGCATCAAACGGGAAGAGAGGATTCTTCGATCGGCACCTACACGTATTCAGAACACTTAGATGACTGTCGATTAATAACATTATCCTACAAACAACAAAAACAAGCATGCATCTAACCCAGACAATAAAACCCAGAAATCGGTACCCACATAATAACATGCAAGACGAAATATAATGCCCATACACAAAATAGGAACCTACAAAACTGAACATGAACAAAAACGTCGGTGTTTACCTGTCATCTTCAACTTTCCGGTTGAGGCTTGACATTTTCGACTAAGATGGCGAAAGGTTGGTTTCGTACTAAAGAAAAAAATAGAAACCTTACTTTTCCCAAGGGATCCGAATGGTACTACCTCTTTGTAACAACTCTTTCCAAACTGTTAGGATTTCTTAAATTTATTATTCCAACAATAACTAATACACACGTGATTAATCTATTGATTTTTTTTATGTATCTGTTAAATAATAATAATAATAATAATAATAATAATAATAATAATAATAATAATAATAATAATAATAATAATAATAATAATAATAATAATAATAATAATAATAATAATAGTTCAACCATAAATACACACAATACACAAAATTATAATAACCAGTATTCATTATTAAATATTTAAAAAATAGCCCTATTACAATTTTATAATAATTTTTTTTATTCATAAATATTAATGTTTATTATAAAAAATTGATTATGATATCAAATTATTTAATTAATCAACTATTTGGATTTTTATTTTGAAAGCAAAATAATAATAATTCATAATATATTTCATAGACACTAAAATACCGATATTCGTCAAACTTCGTGCAAAGTTATAATTAAGAGATTACAATCTATAATTAAGAGAATAAATGATATGATTCCTTGAATCTTAGTTATGGTCTTTCTTGGTTGGTGTCATCATTCTTTCTTCAACGTCAACTAAATTCTCTGAGTAAATTCTTCAAAGGAGCTGTCATTTGCATTTTCAATTTCATTGTTGTCCCCACGTACATCCCTAAAACTGTACTTGATTGAAATCAAGTTCATATAATATCATAATTCAGACCAACATGTATATCCAGAGAATAATTTAAAGGAAACAAAATTGTTTCAAAATGTGTTTGCAAACATATATTATAATATTGACCGGCAATGTTTCCAAAGTATCATTGTTTTCAACCCATAATTTAAAGCATCACCGCAAACAAAAAAGGAAAAAACAGCCAATTTAGTTTCTTCTACGCTTTTCCACGGTCAAATACACATAAGGCGAAAAGCGCAGCATGCTCCAAATTAAAGTATCGCCAGTACAAAGTTTGATACTCTTGGCTAATTCGTACCAGCCCTGAGCCATGTACCTTTCATACGTGTTTGGGACTCCCTTCCTTGACGCCTTATGAAGGCTGCAATTGAACACCTCTCGAGTCTCCACGTCTACAACTTTAATTTCATCCTGATATACCCGAAGACATTTCTTAGCTATTTCCCTTGGAAAATGCTGCATAAATACACAAGTATTTCAGTATACCATTTCATAAGGTTTTTCTATGAAAAGAATACGAATCACATACAAAATTATGATCTTACCATAACATTTTTTGAACTCTTTTTTCCGTTTGTAATGCGATTCTTCCAGGTGAATTTCTTTGCCCCATTCGACATCTCCCATGTAATTTCAGCCGACTGCTTTCCTTTCCCTTTCTTTGGCTGCTTTCCTTTTCTCAAGACAGGAGGATTCTTAACTGGTCCACTTGAAGAACCTGCTCCTCCAAACTCTTTTCGCTTTTCTTTAATTCCTACACCTGTTTCCTTAACACTCTTTTTCTTTGAAACCCGCCTTGGCTCCACATCGACACTCTCAATAGGTTGGTCCTCAACCATCGCTTCAATCGGTTCCTCCTTCACATCATGAATCACAACATTGGCATTGTTTGACGGTCGAGGAACTGGCGTGCCGGATGTCGTATCAATTTGACCAGCCCGATCTTTCTTCCCATGTTCTTTTCCTCTTCTGTTTGCTGTAGCAGTCCTCTCATCAAAACGTACTTTCTTCGCAGCTTTCTTTGCCTCATCTGCATTGTACCCTGTTTCAGCAACCAATCCATCTATCACCCTCATTGCTCCGTCGTCGCTAACAACCAAAAAATCAGAACACATATTAAATATTTGTGTTATAGATAAAAAAAATTCATTAGCCACAGCGACAGATACCCTAACAATTTGAAAATGGAAGAATCGATAATCCCAGTTGTCGTACTCTGTTTGTGTGAATCCTGAAATTCATCAACCTAAGTTTTAAGTTGGGAAAGAATTGATAATCCCAATCGTCGTCGCCTTTATCGAATACATGCATCACTACCCTTCTAAAAACAACACTTCGACTAAGAATTTTGAAAGTTTAACAACCCGATATGTAATCATAGGCAAACGGGGAGAGAAAGTACCTGATTTCCATGTCGTCGTCGGATATCCATCCGTTGCAGGGTTTTCTACCTCCGGTCATCTTCTTTGGCATGCAGCAAAACTCAAGTGATTGTGCTGTTCAACCCACTCGTGCGTTTTGTTTGTCAAATGTGCTTTTCGTTTCAAGAAAGCATAACTCAAAGTGTAGTCGTTTTACTTCCCCGTACTGATTGGATGTTACACCTGTTAATTACCACTTGGGCCAAACCTAATTGTTGGGTTCCTACAATAATAATAATAATAATAATAATAATAATAATAATAATACTAATAATACTAATAATAATAATAATAATAATAATAATAATAATAATAATAATACTAATAATACTAATAATAATAATAATAATACTAATAATAATAATAGTAATAATAATACTAATAATAATAATAATAATAATAATAATAACCATAAATACACACAATTACAATAACAAGTATTCATCATTAAATATTTAAAAAAGAGGTTAAAGGTAGTGCACTGACAGTGTAAAAAAGTTTTACACTGTCATCCAATAGAAACAAATCATTTTGCTATGTCATATAAATTTTTTTAAAATTACAGTCTGACTTGTTCTGATTCATGGTCGTGATTGGTTGACAGTGTAAAACTTTTTTACACTGTCAGTGCATCACCCATTTTCTCTTTAAAAAATAGCCCTATTACAATTTATAATAATTTTATACAAAAAAAAACCACACTCATTACTGGCAAAAAATAGCCCTATTACAATTTATAATATGTTTGAAATTTGGATCATCTTCTTTCATAGATCTCTCTCCTTCACAAAATAAGTGTAATAATAATAATAATAAACATTAATTAAACTATTATATATAAAAAAATAAGTGAGAGAAAATATTAGAGAGATAGAGACAAATTTATGAATCCAATCCCTCCCTCATTACTGTCCAAAGCTTTCAGGCAACCCAATCCCATGCAATCCACATGGTCTTCCATTACAGCAGCCTACTGTAAAATAAGAAACTTTGGTTAAAGAAACTTTGCGTACAGAAGGTTGCGGATTCGATCCATGTCGACATAGCATAACAAAACACATTCAAAACCAAACAGATAAATGCCATAATATTCCAACCAAACAGATTAATGCCATGATATGATGAACCAAGCATATACTGCCATAATATCCAGGACCAAGCATATACTGCCATAATATCCAGAAAAAGCAAATTAATGCCATAATATCCAAAGCCAGCAGATTACTGCCATAAAATCCAAAGCAAGCAAATTAATGCCATAATATCCAAAAAACATTGAAAATATCCTAACTATTACATCAAAAGTCAAAACCACCATATCTCTGCCCGAATTCTTCAATAATTGCTAAACAATCCCTTCATCAACAACTTGTGTTTCTTCACCTGATCATCCCAATAACTTGCAGCTTTTCCCAGGACTTCGTTCAACAAAACATTATTTGATGATTGAAGTAGGTAGAGTGCAAGTTTCATCCTGGTTGCACTGATAACCTGCACATAATTATAAACATTTAGGTGAATACGAAAGCTAATTAGAGTGACAAGGTTTGAGAAATAATATTCACACCAAGGCAACTTACAGATACGGTATCATAAGAACAGCTGAAGGTACATTCAATCATCCACTTACATACCCACACTCCAGAGTCATTCCTATGGTCATCCATTTAAATGCATTAGTCTCACATTATCAGGAAGTTTTGATTAAATAGGCAAACATGGTAAGGGTTGAGAATGCTTACGAATACGGACGCTGCCTTGGGAGGCGCATCACTTGAACAATGTTGAAGGCTGTGACTATATCTTCATCCGAAAATGGAAAGAGTCGACCAAGAGAACCATGAAGAAACATTTCTTCAAGAAATAGTGCCTACCACAATAGTAAATACTATATTTGAATCGATCAAAAACAAACAACATTTCGGAAAAGTAAATCAAATTATATAACATGCATACCATTTTAAGAATTGCTTGGCGTCTCCAATGATACCGTTCCTCCGAAGGCGAAGAGTCCAACCAAACCAGTTTCCTTTCTATAAAATCAACTACCAGTAGGTACCAGTGCATCCCTTCGTCATTAATCGGAATAAAAATCTGTAAAAAATAAAACTAAATTAAGTGGTAGGTAACAAATTCGAATGTAACAACTGTTTTTGTAAAGTAGCAGGAAATGACCTTTGACATATGTCGAGCAGTTGTAGTCATGTATTTGTCTTTATAAATACTACACACATACTCAGCCGAATGAGTGTTGTCCAAAGCGTATTGCTAAAAGAAAATGTAGTTTACGTCAATAATTAATTCTGAATGAATGTAAATGTAATAGTTGGATGAGTAGTGGTAAAGGTAATCACCGCAAAGTCTGTAGGCAAATACCAAACCGATTGAGTTTTTCCCAACGTCCTTATCAAAAAGTTCTGGGTGTCAACAACCGCATTAATAATCTGTAAAGTTGAATGAAAATGGTATTAGGTCGACATTTTACATCAACAGCAATTTTTTTCTTATTTCAAAACATGTAAATATAACCTCTTCATCAACAGGAGACATAGGCATCAAAGACTTCAGTGCCTTCCTATCCGCATATACATCTGATTTTGTTTTAACCAGAACCTCATGACTACAAAGAATAAATTTATGCAGTGTCATTACTCAGCTGCTATCAAAATAAATATGATCAAAGAAATTTTACAATTAGGTTTTAGCATGGGAATTATAAAGACATACTCAGCTGTGTTCCCATCATCAGGTGTAAATGTGTACACGGTTAGATACGCACACCTGGAATCCAACATCATTTCTGACCTGGGTCTGAAACTCATCGGCATCCACTGTCATCAAATAAATATGACATTGTTGTAACTATTGAATGGATATAATGTTATATTAGGTTTGATTTAAAAAAAATAGTCAATACTTACAGAAGGAATATCGGAAGGACTATGAGTTCCATCATATCCAAGCAAACATCCGGGTTGATTGTTAAGATAGTAATCAAGATCATCCATATCCTCAGGCGTAATGAACAGATTCCGCTTAATCCTTGAATACTGCTCTTCCTGCAGCATACCAGTCACCTCTTTTTTACCCTTGAACTTCGGAGGGGCTGACGTTGTGCCCAAACACATTGAACGTTTCGACTGGCAACGTTTCCTCTCGGTGGCTGATTTTTTTTTAAGCAGCTTGTTACGATCCACCTTGGGTGTTGAAGCCGTGGAATCGTAATCTGTTGTGTTGGGGTCTCCATGAAACTCAGATTCAGTAGTTTGATGACTACAAAACAGTTTAAGAAACCAGATTATTAATGGTAAGAAAAGGATTAATAAACTAATGGGAAGGTTTTATAACCAGTTTGTTATCTTTGAAGAAAGATTTCAAAATAGTTTTAAAAAATTTAACTGCTTCCTTATGTAACAGTAACTGATTCAGGTTTATCTACTTGTTAACAGGTTCTTTAAAGCAAGTTTACAGGAAAATGATGGACTTAGTAGAAAATTAAAAACAAAACAAGAGTTATTTACCTTGATGATATCAGGATAATCTCAGCTTTGTAATTTTTCCTTTTGGTCACAGAAAACTCCTCTGTCATTTTAATGGAATGAGTAGAAGTTGTTGTTGTATTCCTTCTACTCCTTCTACGTGGGGTGCCCATTGTTAATGGAGAACCTTGAGTCATCTTGTCAGATTGCGTTTGATGGTTTTGAATAATAGTTCAAGAGACACACAGTAGTTGGCAAGTTTTAAGTTGTTAATGGAGTGCATGCTTAACTTATAGGGATACTACAAAGCAGCCTGTACATGTTGTTAATCATGATTGTGCCTAAAAAACCATGCCCAACCAATGGCACCAATAGGAATATTTCCCAACCAATAGCATTTATTTAACCTTTTCTGTTTTGGAGAAAAGATAAAAAAAAACGTTTCGGTTCACAAATAAAGTTGTGAAAAATAAAATGAACAAAAGGTAACAATTTTCCAGTGTATGTATGTGTATGTATTTGAAAAATAAAATGAACAAAAGGCCTGGGAGGGAATCGAACCCCAGACCTGCAGGAGAAGAGAGGAGACTAAGTGCAAGAGCTGAGCCACTGGGGCAAACGATTTATTCATTTATTTACACGCCTTCTACTTATAATATATAAACAAGGCTTCGTTTTTTATAAGCAGCCAATAATAACTAACAATTTTCCAGTGTATGTATGTGTATGTATTTGAAAAATAAAATGAACAAAAGGCCTGGGAGGGGATCGAACCCCAGACCTGGAGGAGAAGAGAGAAGACTAAGTGCAAGAGCTGAGCCACTGGGGCAAACGATGTATTCATTTATTTACACGCCTTCTACTTATAATATATAAACAAGGCTTCGTTTTTTATATGCAGCCAAGAGTAACTAACAATTTTCCAGTGTATGTATGTGTATGTATTTGAAAAATAAAATGAACAAAAGGCCTGGGAGGGGATCGAACCCCAGACCTGGAGGAGAAGAGAGGAGACTAAGTGCAAGAGCTGAGCCACTGGGGCACACAATGTATTCATTTATATACACGCCTTCCACTTATAATATATAAACAAGACTTCGTTTTTAATAGAATGAAGAACAAATTTCTTTATCTGATCTTTTTTAGGATTTAATTCATTCAGTAGAGTCAGTGAGTTCCTGAAACTCAATTTAAATCTCTTTGAACATATAATGTTATAAAATGTAAGCAGTGATATTTTTAGAGAGTTAGATATGAATCAAAATCATCATTATTTTTCTCCCTACTTTTGTCATTATAAAAAAGTTAAGATCATTAGTTGATTTTTAATGATTAAGTAAAAATATCTGAAGAACAATAAAAGAAAACGTAAGACAAAACAAACATAAAAATCATTGATAGGGAAGTTGTAAGAACAACAAGAGTCACACAGTAGTTGTGAAGTTGTAAGTTTTTAATAGAGTGCATGCTTAACTTATAGGGATAAGCAGGGTAATCATGATTGTGCCTAAAAAACCATGCCTAACCAATAGCATTTATTTCAATATCATGATTGTGCACAATAAAAGTTGAAAAAAGTTTAAATTAGTCTTTTCTTTTAAAAACGCTTTCAGTGACTATTTCTGCAATTCTTTAATTAAATTTTCGTATCATTTAGCATTGCTGTATTTAACAACATATTTTTAATTGAAATGATTTATAAAGTATTCTGATAAATTGATTTCCAGAACTTTATGATTCCATAGACCTATAGAATATATGTAATACGGGGGGTGAAGGCCAGAGGATATGGTGGCTGAAATCTGTAACTCAAATGTTTAAGAGCATGTTCTGTGATATTCATTGATTATCAAAAAAAAAAACAAAACAACAGAAATTACAAACTATGAAAACAATATTTTCCTAATGCCCTAAACCCTAATCACCAAAACGAAGCCGCCTGGCTGAAAGGAAATTGCTCCAATCGTATGGTGCTTCGTCTTCATCCGAAGAACCGAAGATTTCCATCTTGATTACTCTCCTTGTTCGTCTCCTTCTTCTCCTCCTCTTCCTCTTGTTTCTTCTTCTTTGAGCAGACACCTCGACTGCATGTAACTGATTCACAACTTCAGTTTGAACAACTTCAGTTTGAACAACTTCATCGGTCTGTTTTTCTCCAGCTTGTTGGGTTTGGTCCATATTGCTTCTTTTTCCGCTACTTTCAAATGTACGCAACTTGCTGCTTCTTCTTCTTCTTCTGCTCCAACTTTGTGTGACGATTGTGAAAAATAAAAGATGGTGAAAAATTATTTATAATAGTTCTTACACTTAATGATTGTACATTGGAATGAATGACAATTTGGAAAGTTGAAACCACTTTAATGACACACGTTCTCTTGGAAGCTGAAACATCCTTAGCAGCTATTGGCATAACATAATCACGTTGGAGAACTAAATGTGTTATGGGAAACGTTTCATCAAGGAAGTGCTAATATTGGTTGTTTTGCAACTGTTACTGTTTTCCATCATCTTCAAGCAATTTATTCAATTTTTACTCCAACAGTGCAACTTTAAAGAATCCATTTTGGGTCCCACAATTTTATTTCATATATTAATAATTTATTCTAAATCAAAATATTAATTTAAATTATATAAATCAATATTAATATAAAATAAAATAACTAATAAATTTAATTAAACTTAAATTCTATAACATTAATTAAAGTAAACTTTTATTAATTATCAATGTAAAATTAGCATTTTTAAAATTTAAATTATTTATAAAAATTGTGTATAAGTAAATAAATTGTTAAAAGAAAAAGTTGAAAATAAAAAGCTTCATAATATTGACCAAAATATAAGTATTCGGAGGGGATCGAACCCCAGACCTTGGAGAAGTGGGGAGACTAAGTTCAAGAGCTGAGCCACTAGGGTAAACAATGTATTCATTTATTTACACGCCTTCTGTAACACCCCATTTTCTACCCGGGTAATTATAATAAAATCAGAGTGCCAAAATTTCAAACAATAAAACAGGATGTCACATTTCAACATAAAACAACAAATGTCATGTATTTCATTTATCTTTGATACATAGCATTCGGCATCTACAACTTTAAAATTATAATTCATTCACAACTTTATTTGTCAACTTTTATTCAACTTAAAAATAGCTTAAAACAACAGAAGTTAATTCTTATTATTCAACTTGGATTTCAACATTTATAATAATAATACAACAACAACAAGAGAACAACAAATACAATCATAATCCCATCCCGAGTGCTACGTATCAGAGTAAGACACCAACTCGACTAACAGCAACTAAAGGCTTCATAAATCACTTCAAACTTCCACCGCTATCTTGAGTACCTGTCCATTTCCCATGGTAGGGAAACATCATTCAGAAGGGGTGAGATATCAAATCAATATAAATAGGCGTATGATAAACGGTATATTAGATCATAATCATACAACTTCACCACTTCATGTCAACAACTATAAACAACAACAACTTATAACAAAAACATCTCCCAGCAATAACAACTTATGGCAACAACAGCTCACAACAACATCACAGCGAAAATCAATAAACAACGAATAATAACAATAACTTTAACATGCGACTCAACTATGCAAATGCATGTGGTACCATTTGGAGCAGAACTCCCAACTTAAAAAAATGCCAGTTTATTGAGGCATTAACAAGGCATAAGCCTTCAACGTGGTGCCATCAAGGCCAAGGCATAAGCCTTCAACTTTCAACGTGGTGCCATCAAGGCCAACTTAATCATGCAATGTATGCCATGCGACCTTAACTTCAACAACAAATACACAACAATGTAACAACAACATCACATACAACAACAACAACAACAATCATCGCAAGGCATAGGCCTACATCAACACTGTACCAATAAACAGAGGTACTCAACGTCGCTTCAACACTGGCCATAGGCCTACAACTTAATCAACTTATCAACAAAAAATTATAATAACAACAGCTCAACAATAACAACATATTCAACAACAATAATAGTTTATCAACTGCAACCTCGCAATTATTAACAACACAAGCAACCAACAACGACAATTACTACACAAATCAACGGTTACGATCCTACGCCTAAAATCATTTATTCACCGCTAATTCTATTTATTTATTAAGCTTTAACTACTAAATTAATTAATTCACCCAACTACTTAATTTTTCTATTATTAAACCACTGATTATATTCGTCATTCTCGACACAATTCCAATACATCAGTCAACCAACACCAACTACAACCGTTTATGAATTATTCGACAAAATTACAACTAATTCCGGTTAAACAACTTACCGGTAAAACTACTAAATTAGTTCTACTAAAATATTCCACTAATAACCAAATTAATAATGTTATGCTAATGGATCAAACTACTAATTTTCTCCTGTTATTAAACTAGTCTCTACAACTAGTATATTAGTTACTAAAGTTCCTGTTAATTACTAACTTTACAATTAATTAATTGACTCTACTAAAATATACTGACACTGTAAATTATCAAATCTCGATTATAAACTAACTTTGTAATTTAATTTTACTAAGTCTTAAACTTAATAAATTATCTCTACTAATTTTTTTTACCAACAACTCTGTTACTGAAAGAAACTCTAAACAATTCTAAAACAGTCCCTACAAGTCTAAAGTGCTCAAAAACACCTTACTGACAACCCTTACATATCAGGATAACACTTATGAACTTAATTGGCTAATGGTTTGACTCAAGTAATAATAAAACAACTCTAAAGAGTCAAATACATTTAGTATTAATTTTATGGTTTATCAGATTTTACTCTAAACAACTCGAAAGCAACTCTGACAACCCTATTGACAACTCTAACATGATCCAAAATAGCTTAAGTTGCCAAATAGTTCAAATATATATTTTTTTCACTCATAACTCCTAAAAAAAATGTTATACTAAGAATATTAAATTATTAATATTATTGTTATTATTATCATAGAAGTATCATATATTCTAAACTTGAAATAGAATTTCAATCTAACAGCTATGTGTCGCTGTTGTACGATCACCGCCCCAGTTGAAAACAAATTTATAACTATTATTTCAATTTGTGATATATATACATTTCAATCCTTATAAATAAGATTTCTCATTAATTCCATTTTCCTATATTACCAATTCCTAAGAATAAAACGTTGTTGTACCAAAACAATTGCTTGTAACAATGAATTACAAATTCAAAACCAATCTATAGATACCATGATACATACATATGACCCATGTGAGAACATATATATGGATATATTGATAAGTTCCTCTCGACACATATAGTCGATTCACAAAGAGTGTCGATCGGCACCCCATTCACTGCCAGCCATCACGTTCTCTTAAGTGTGCCTCTCGGCGCACACCCTTTGTCATCCGACACAGGGTTTTCCATAACCTTTAACTTCTGGTCTGTTACGAGTGCAGCACATTATTCCTTCGGTCACCGTTTCAGACCAGTACAACTTAAATGTAGCAACAACAATTTTTACGGAGACAACAATTTTACACAATCAAACATACGATAATTTCATACAACCAATTCCCACATATTATTCATCATATACCCGATTATAGAGATTGAATCCCACCCTTACCTTATGGTTTGGACATTGCCTCTAAAAATCCGATGGAGTGCAAGCCTTTTCCACCGTTCAATCTTCTTCCCGTCAAACTCTCATTCCTCTTGGTATGCAACTTTTGTTCCACGATCTGTTTTCCCAAAACTTCCAAAACCCTTGTTCCTCTTTTTCTGAAATTGTTTTCACGATCTAAATTCCCACCCACTTACAAAACCCTTAATTCCATTA
>NC_081184.1:149184113-149203322 GCF_029867415.1 Vicia villosa | reverse complement strand
TAGGACAGGTTGCTACAGTTGCAAATTGGGATTTTGGGATGGTTTAAAAAGTGATTTTCGTACTGATAAGTAGCAGAAAAGTGTTTCTGCTACAGTGTAATCGGTTACGGGTTTTTGTGTAACCGGTTACACTGTTAAAAATTGGATTTCTGGGCTATTTTAGAGTTTGTAACCGGTTACTGTAACCCGTTACGTTGTTCTGACATAATTTTTCCAAAATTTGAAAAATTTGTAACTTTTGACTCGGATGTCCGTTTGACGCGTCGTTTGAACATGTGGAAAGCTAATACAATGTACTCTCTTGTAAAAATGGTCTTTAGTGTCTGGAACTAAATTTAATAGATGCGTAATGAAGTTTTATGTTGTCACTGTATGTTGCGGTATGATGTTGGTGTTTGCATTTTCGTAGAACTTCAAAAATCCATAACTCTTTACTCGGGTGTTCGTTTGACACGCCGTTTGAACCAACGGGAAGCTAAAGATATCTTATAATCAATAAAAATAATTTTAAATACATTGGTGATTATTTTGAGGTGTTCGACGTTCTTTTATTTTGTTGAGATATCTCACTTTCTTCTGTTTGAATGTTGTCGCCACATGGGTATCGTGCAGGTAATCAAGATTAGTCCGCTAGCGAAGTAGCTTGGAAGATGTTGCTCTTCGTCTTTATTTTGAGTTTGGCATCCTTTCTCTAATACGTAACACCATGGGGGGATGAACGCTTAGTTGGTCTTTTATTTGATAATTGTTTGGAGTCGAAGGAACTCCCTAGTTGCCTGAATAATTGATATTGTTTTGTTGGATGCAAATTGTGTTGAGAAATATTTACGATTCTTTTCCGCTGCATAATAAAAGTTTAAAACTATGTGTTGACGTTTTGGTTCATCCATTTATGTGTTATGTGTCTTTTTAAATAGTTGAACAGGTCTTTATATGTTTGAAAGTGTGGCATCCTAATCGCATGTGTATTATTATTTTGAAAAATATACTCTGATTTTATATTAATAATTTTTTGGGCAATTAGGGTGTTATAGTAACCAATTTTGACCTTTACGCAATGGGTTACAACACGTTTCTGGAGAGTTCCCAGAATTGATGCTGTTGCTGTCCTGGAGACTGCTACTTCTGCATTCCCCTTCTGTGATCATGACCAAAAGCGTGCTATCATTATCAAACTTTTATTTTGCAACCTTGTTGTCCAGGTGAAAAATCGGAGACCAAGCTATTGATTAACTTGACTCACAAAATAAGAAGTCACCACGGAACTTTATTATTTCCAAGGAAAGGGAAAAGATAAAAACCCTATGTAAACATGCAAAGCAATAAAAGCAATAAAGCCTTATACCTACGTACCAATGAAGGATCAAAATCTCGTAGTTCGTGGTAAAAAACAAAAGGGGTTTGTTGCCAGTTGATTTTAATTGAAGAGACATTTTGTCATCTTATGGAGAATGTTCAACTAATCACCCATAATTTATGAGAAAATAGATCTTTGCATCATCGTGAGGGAACGACTCTAACTTGGATATAGAATCAACAAGTATGCCATTAACTCCCTAGATGGAAAAGAATCAACAACATTTCAATCATTACTATGGGGATAGGAGAATAATGTCTCAATTATAAAGATGACTCGTGTCTAATCTTTTGGGAAAAGGTTTTAAAGTGGAAAAGCCAAAGTGGCAAAAAGATTGGTATGAGGTTGAATATTTTTTTAAATTTTTGGAAAAGAGTCTAGTATGCTTAAATATATTGAAGCATTTATTAAAGAAATATTTTGAAAATGCAATGACCTAGGTCAAGGTTTGTTATGAAAATGGTGCAAGTTTTGAAATTAGGGTTTAGGTTCACAAGGATAAGAAACAAACACCCAAAGACAAAAAAATAAATACAAACATACACATGACAATCAAGTGAACATTTCAATCCATTTCCTTGGATTTGAACAAACACTAAAATCATGACATTGCCAATAAGTGAATCATCAAGAAAATAACCAAGATTTGACAAAAGCATGGCATTTAAGACCAAACATCATGAAGCTTTAAGCAAAAGTGTAATCATCAAATATGACGTAGCAATACATTGATCAATGAAACCACTTAGGGAGGGAAAAATATTGAAACATCAAGATGGAAACCCTAATCAAACAAGTCAAAGTATCATGGCAAAAATTCTTGTAAAAAAGAATCAAAACATTAGGGCTCATGGATTTAGGGTTTGAAACCAGACAAATCAATCATCATAAGTAAACAATCAACATGTCATTAAAAGGATCATGACATTTCAAATGATCAAAGCATCTCAATCAAGATATTTAGGAATGATTCAAACCTAAACAAGTCAAGATCCTAATCTTTATCAAGATTCACCAAACCAAAAATCATTTAAGTCAAAGAATCAAAGCACATTAATCAAACAATAATCGTGGCAAGAGGTGTTCATGATTACACCAAGGTGAAATTGATGAAGAACAATCAAAGATAAACCCTATAACCTAAAAACAAGAAAAATATCTTTTTGGTTTTTCTTGTAATATAAAGTCAAGACTAAACTAAATTAAATATTTTTTGGATTTTTTAGTATGTTGATAAAATAAATAAAAAGTCAGAAACAATAAATTAAAGGGAAAATACAAGGAAGAGATAAAAAGGAAATGAAGAAAAAAGAAAAATGAAAATAAAAACAATAAAACAAGTGATAAAAAATAAGAGGCGTGGCCAAGGGAACTTGAACTCATGACCTTGAAGTTCCCACACAAAACACTTATCCATTGGGCCACTGCGCGCGTGGTGATATACAGATCATTTCACGAAATCATATATGAAGTTCATCTCTGCATGTGTACAGAAAATAAAACAAGCAAAAAGGGCGTCATTGGGGCTTGAACCTAAGACCCCTTGGTTACCAGCGTATACAATTACTACTGGGGCGCAATGCCAATTCATGAATATAACTCAAACCAAACAAAATATTATAAACTGAATTCCAAAAATGAAAAAATGTGCGCTGCCACTTCATCTTCAACCTCTAGTCACATGTAAGTCGTGTTACTTCATTTTTGTACCAAATTCAAAATGTAAATACATCACTTCACTCATAATTTCATGAGGAATCTAAATATGGCCATAACTTTCATTTATTCAAACTGTAACTCGTGAATTTAATCAATAACCAGAAAATCCCTAAAACTTCAAAACTAAATTAAACTCCATACACCATCAATCAACAACAATCATCTTAGGGGTTTCATTCACAACATCAAAACAAACACAATGGTATCAAGAAACATTAAAAATGATGCTCGTATGTATGAGTTCCAAGTGCAAGAAAAGTTGCCTAATCGAGCATGTCTATTGCCTCTTCTCAAGCACTTTCAATGGTGGAAAATGATGTGGTTAGTTTCCTTAGAACTCCATGAGTGTAATGGTACCCTCACCTTGCTCTAATACTCTCTCAAACTCTTTGACCAAGTCAACATGCAGAGGCAAATACGTGGGAGTTAGGTGGATTGGTTTAGAGGTTGCAATGATGATTTAATGCATACAAAAACTTCTATGAGGTGTATTGATGATGATTATGTGAAGATTTTTGAGAAAAATCAGAGGAAATGATGAATTTGAAGAAATCGTCTTTGAGTGCGACAATTGAATTTTGCAAGTTTCTCTCTATCTTTTTTTCTCTGTCCTGCAGCAATGCCTTGCCTCTTCTATTTATAGAGGGCTTGAGTGAAGCTATTTGAACCAAAATGAAATACTTATGAGATTTGATTTGGTTAGATTTTAAAGTTGGGTTAAAGGATGCACCATGTTCCAATGCCATAGCTAATGACTTTCTAGAGTGGCTGGAAGGTTTATGGGGAAAGATAGAGTGTATTCAGGCCTGAGATGAAGAGTACTCTGATCAAAATCTCATTCACAAGTCAACTTTATGCTTTTGACAATTTCACTTTCTTCCACTTATGGCATGAATTTTGTACAATGCTTAGGACTTTTAGAAAATGCATTTTGGCATGGTAAATTTCATAATCTAACTGAGGTTTAGAGGTGTGTATGGAGGGTTGATAGATTTCAACTTGGTTGGCTTTCAGAAATGACCTATAATATGAATTTCAAAACAGCTCCAACATGGTCACTTTGCTCCATCATAACTTCATGCTCAAGTGTCCAAAAATCTTGCTTTTGGTATCTATGGAAAGATGATATCATATACTACAACTTTTATCTTGAACACTTGTATTGAATCACTTTGGATCATAAAGAAAACTAGCCAACAAAATTGGATGTTAGGACTAAAAAACACTTGGAAAGAATTCCAAGTATTTTTTGCGATTTCACAATTTTGACATCCCACTTTGTCATGATCCCATGATCAATTGAGGAATGCTTTTAAGTTCAAAATTTTCATCATGGTGTAGTATGATATATGATCTTGAAATTCAACCCTTGTTTGCTCATTTTGGTTGCTTGAGGAAGAAGTTACAAGCTTGAGAAGTTGGCTATTTGAACATGTTCTTTGGGACTTAAAATTTTTTTTCAAGTTTCTTCCAAAATGACCAATTTCACAAACTTTTTTATTTTTATGATTCCACTTGATCAAACTCATCCATCAACCATATTTTAATGAAATGTGACTTGTCATGATCATGGTTGACACAAAATTTCCAAAGTCAAAGTTTTACTTTTTAGTAATTGTGTTGACTTTTGCAGATGAATCAAGCAATCTCAAGACCAATGAAACCCTAGGCATGTTGAGACAACTTGAGGGCCATGGGATGTTGTATCTGATGATCTTTTGACCAATTCAGTTTGAAGTTCAACTTGCAAATCCTAATTCCTGATTTTCACTGATGAATGCCAAAACCCTAGTTAACTTCAATCATCTGATGAACCAATGATGAAAACCTAATATGATGAGATTTTGATGAAGACGGTGATATCTTTAAATGGGGAAAACCTAAATCACAAAAAATATGTGATCCAAACTCCTTTATAATCATGACAATGAACCACTTGAGTGTCAACTTGTGTGTGATAGTTAGATGAATCAAATCTTGAAATGGGGGAAACCAAAATCACAAGAAATACGTGATTCAAACTTTTTGAATCAAATGCTATGAGTGATTGTGAAACAGAAATGACTTAATGAATTGATGCATGATGATGTGGGATCTTTGGTAAAAAAGTAGGGTATGACAATCCAAAGTGATTCAATGAAAGTGATCAACACTTCGCAAGATTATTGAATGTTTTCCTATTTGATATGATATAAAATGTACTTAGAATTTTAGATAGGCATGTAATTTGAAATGAATTATTTTAGATTAGTGACATAGAAGTTAGTCATTTATACGAGTATTGAGTATTATCTAATTTGATAAAATAATTTGTTAATTCTATTACTATGAATTATTTCTTTAATAATTATGAATTTTTTAATAACTATAAAATGATTGTATTTTTCTATTTATATTAAATTTTGTGTTTTGAATATTTAACATTTTTTTATGTTTCTCTTCATTTTATTAAAAAAGAAAGTTTTTTTTAATTATGTGAGAAAAAGAAATGAAGAGAAATTTGAAATTTCAATAAATAATATATCCATGTGTCATATTCTAATTGATTTAAAATAAAAATAAATTGATTTAACAAGTAAAAAAGTCATATGTTCTAATTGATTTAAAATGAAAATAAATATTATTAACATCAAATAGGCAATTTAAAGTAGGGTTAAATATGTTTTTGGTCCCTATAAATAAGTCAAAATCCAGTTTTAGTCCCTATAAAATTTTCATTCAAAGAATGGTCCTCTTAAATTTTTCCGTCCCCATTTTTAGTCATTGCCGTCTATTTGCTCTAACGGAAGCAGACGTGGCACGCGACGAGTTACGCCACGTCACTATAAAAAAAAATATGTTAGATTGCGGGGGTTTTAAACCTCCCTAAATTTGATTTTTTTTTTTTGAAAATTGTTACATTCCAATTTTTTCTTACCTACAAATATCAGTATTAATTAAAGTCTTGATTCATATATTCCCCTTCTTCTTCACACTACAATAAAATAATAGATTAACTACCAAATTTTACTACAAATTATTTTTATAGTTGATTTCAAGTTAAAAAACATCTGTGAGATATTGGATCGAACTCTAGTATTGTCGAAGGGTAGCTTCTTGGTTCGACAGTTCGACAGAGTTAAGCATGAAGTCGAAGGATTGTTCACATGCTGGTGTCGAAGTGTGCATGCTGTAGTCGAAGATGGGTCTAGCATGCAGATGTCGAAGATGCTAGAGTTGTTAGCATGTTAAATTAGGTTTTAGTGTTTAAACCCTAATTTGTTAAGTTAGCTTGTGTATTAAGTTGGCTTGTGTAATGGGCCTTGCTGAAAAAGCCCATTAGTTAGTATGTTAGGTTTTATTATAAATAGCATACTAGTCTCTCATCATTGCTAAGCTGCAAATCCTAATTTAGGGTGAGAGAGGTTATTTGTTATTCTTGTAAACTTGTAATCTTGTTTTAAGAGAAAGTGAAAGAATAGCAGTTATAACCAATTCTTGTGTTCTTATTCTCTTCCCTAATTCCCTATTATACTTTGTTATTGGTATCGTTTTTCACAACAAATTGGTGCGGTGAGCGTGGAGAAGATGCCTTCAACAAAGTATGAGATTGAAAAGTTCACCGGAGTGAATGATTTCGGTCTGTGGCGCTTGAAGATGAAAGCCCTACTGGTTCAGCAGGGGTGTTTGGAAGCGTTGAAGGGAGAGGCAGCCATGAATGCAGAATTGACGGCAGCGGAGAAGAAGAATATGATCGAGAAAGCACACAGCGCAATTTTGTTGAGCCTTGGTGATAAGGTTCTCCGGCAGGTATCAAAGGAGACGACGGCATCAGGGTTATGGGTGAAACTTGAAAGTTTGTATATGACCAAATCGCTGGTAAATCGACTCTACCTGAAGCAAGCTTTGTATTCATTCAAGATGATTGAAGACAAAGTATTGGCTGAGCAGTTGGATATGTTCAACAAGCTGATTCTTGATCTTGAAAATATTGATGTGAAGATCGATGATGAAGATCAAGCGCTGTTACTATTGTGCGCTTTGCCTCGATCACATGCTCACTTCAAAGAAACTCTCTTGTATGGAAGGGAGTCCCTGACGTTTGAAGAAGTTCAATCAGCCTTGTACTCTAAGGACTTGAATGAACGAAAGGAGCATAAATCTTCGACTGTTGGCGAAGGTTTGGCCGTTAAAGGAAAACTCTTACGAAAGGATGGTAAGTTCGACAAGAAGAAAGGCAAAAGCCAGTCGAAGACTTACAGTGGCGAAGCATCTGGCATTCGATGCTACCATTGTAAGAAGGAGGGTCACACAAGAAAGGTGTGCCCTGAACGCTTGAAATATCATGGAGGTAAGGATAATGGCAACGCTGCCATTGTTCAAGATGATTTCGAATCATCTGATGTTCTTGTGGTTTCAAGCAGTGACTCTAAGAAGGAGTGGATTATGGATTCAGGTTGCACTTGGCACATGACTCCAAACAAAGACTTGTTCGAGGAATTATGTGATCAAGATGGTGGATCAGTATTGCTGGGAAACAACAAGGCTTGCAAGATTGCAGGTGTTGGATCTGTGAGATTCAAGCTCCATGATGAGTCAATAAGATTATTGACTGAAGTCAGGTATGTTCCTGATTTGAAGAGAAATCTGCTTTCTCTTGGTGAATTCGACAAGAAAGGTTATGTTTTCCAAGGAGAGAAAAGTATCCTAAGAGTCATGAAGGGTTCGAAGGAAGTCTTGAGAGGCGTGAAGAAACAAGGCTTGTATACCCTTGAGGCTGAAGTTGTAAGTGGTTCGACAAATGTTGCATCCACGAAACCTTTGTCGAAAACAGAAATCTGGCACATGAGATTGGGCCATGTCAGTGAAAGGGGTCTGGTCGAATTAGGGAAACAAAATCTGCTTGGTGGAGACAAAATCGAAAAGCTGAAGTTTTGTGAACCCTGTGTACTTGGAAAATCTTGCAGAGTGAAGTTTAACAAAGGCAAACAAAGAACACATGGATCCCTTGATTACATCCATGCTGATCTTTGGGGGCCTGCAAGGTGTCCATCACATTCAGGAGCAAGGTATTTTCTATCCATAGTAGATGATTATTCCAGAAAATTATGGGTATTCATCCAGAAGACTAAGGATGAAACTTTTGAGAATTTCAAAAGTTGGAAGACTCTGGTTGAAAATCAGACTGGCAGAAAGGTCAAGAGGTTGAGAACCGACAATGGCCTTGAATTTTGCAATGAGGCATTCGACAGTTTTTGTGCTGCCTCTGGTATTGCAAGGCATAGAACTACTGCAGGTACTCCACAGCAAAATGGTTTGGCTGAAAGGTTTAATCGAACTATTTTGGAGAGAGTCAGATGCATGTTGACTAGTGCCGGTTTAAAGAAGGTGTTCTGGGCTGAGGCTGTTTCGACAGCAACATATCTGATAAACAGATGTCCTTCGACAGCGTTAGATATGAAGACACCTGAAGAAGTTTGGTCGGGACATCCACCAGATCTCGACAAACTGAGAGTATTTGGCTGCATAGCCTATGCTCACATTAGGCAAGACAAGGTCGAACCTAGAGCTCTGAAATGCATGTTCATGGGATACCCTGAAGGAGTCAAAGCTTATAGGCTATGGTGCCTAGAGCCAGGTCACAGGAGGTGTATCACCAGTCGAGATGTAGTTTTCAATGAAGCTGAAATGGCTTTTAAGAAAACTGATGATGATGATCGAAGTGCAGAAGAGCTGGAACAGGTAGAGATTCCTGTTGAGGTGGAGCATGTTGATACTCAATTGCATATCCCAGATGAAGTCGAAGAAGAAGCAGAAGATGCTGAAGTTGAGGAAACTGACAATGACTACCTATTGTCGAGAGATAGGTCGAGAAGAGTCATCAAGCCACCTCAGAGACTTGGATATGCAGGTCTTATAGCTTATGCCTTAATCTCTGCAAGTGAGGTTCTAGACGAAGAACCTAGAGACTATAAGGAAGTTATGAGGAGTCGAAATAAGACTGAATGGCTGAAGGCCATGGATGATGAGATGAAATCTCTTCATGATAATCATACTTGGGAACTGATCAAGAAACCTGTCAGGGCAAGGTTAGTCAGCTGTAAATGGATTTTCAACGTTAAGGAAGGAATTGAAGGAGTGACGTCGAAAAGATACAAGGCAAGGTTAGTTGCAAGGGGTTTCACTCAGAAAGAAGGTGTCGACTTCAATGATGTGTTTTCTCCTGTTGTAAAGCATAGGTCCATTCGAATGTTGCTTGCCATGGTGGCACAGTTCGACCTTGAACTGGAACAAATGGATGTGAAGACTGCATTCTTGTATGGTGATTTAGATGAAACGATCCTGATGAGGCAACCTGAAGGGTATGTCGAAAAGGGGAAGGAAGATTATGTGTGCAAGTTAAAGAGATCTTTGTATGGGCTGAAACAATCTCCTCGACAGTGGAATAGGAGATTCGACAAGTTCATGGCACGCATAAGTTTCATTAGAAGTCAGTTCGACCACTGCGTTTACTTCAGATTTTGACCTGGTAATTCATTTGTTATTTTGTTGCTTTATGTGGATGATATTCTCATAGCAAGCAACAATGTTGAAGATGTGATGAGGGTGAAGGCTGAACTCAATAAGGAGTTCGATATGAAGGATCTGGGAGCTGCTTCCAGGATTCTTGGAATTGACATTCGAAGAGATAGAAAGAAGTCGAAGTTATGTCTATCTCAAGAGGCATATCTACGGAAGATTCTTGAAAAGTTTGGTATGTCGAATTCGAAGCCAGTTGTGACTCCAACAAACCCTCAATTCAAGCTGAGTATTGATCAGTGTCCCAGTACTGATGTCGAAAGAGCCTATATGAATAGCATCCCATATGCTAATATAGTTGGTTCTTTGATGTATGCTATGGTCTGTACTAGACCCGACATAGCATACGCAGTAAGTCTTGTAAGCAGGTACATGGCGAATCCTGGAAAGGCTCACTGGCAAGCATTGAAGTGGATTTTAAGGTACATAAATGGGTCTCTGAATAGAGTCCTAATTTATGGTGGAGCCTTGGGTGAAGATAGTAAAGCAGTAATAGAAGGATATGTCGACTCTGATTATGCAGGTTGTATGGATTCCAGAAAATCTATTTCTGGATATGTTTTCACTATGTTTGGCACTGCAATTAGTTGGAAAGCAACACTTCAGAAGGTTGTTGCTCTATCAACCACTAAAGCGGAGTATATTGCCCTAACTGAAGCTGTGAAAGAAGCATTGTGGCTTGAAGGTTTTGCAAAGGAGCTGAAACTTCAAGGTCGAGGTATCACTGTTAAATGTGATAGTCAAAGTGCAATACACCTGTCGAAGAATTCAGCCTATCATGAGCGAACTAAGCACATTGATGTGAGGCTGCATTTCGTCAGAGGAGTAATCGAGCGTGGAGAAGTCCAAGTGCTGAAGGTTTCGACTGAAGACAATGCTGCTGATATGATCACCAAGACATTGCCGAGTTGCAAGTTTTTCCACTGTATGCAGTTGATAAAGCTGCATGAAGAAAGCTAGTTTGTTCCTTGACGTTGTAGAGTTAGGTCCAAGGTGGAGATTTGTGAGATATTGGATCGAACTCTAGTATTGTCGAAGGGTAGCTTCTTGGTTCGACAGTTCGACAGAGTTAAGCATGAAGTCGAAGGATTGTTCACATGCTGGTGTCGAAGTGTGCATGCTGTAGTCGAAGATGGGTCTAGCATGCAGATGTCGAAGATGCTAGAGTTGTTAGCATGTTAAATTAGGTTTTAGTGTTTAAACCCTAATTTGTTAAGTTAGCTTGTGTATTAAGTTGGCTTGTGTAATGGGCCTTGCTGAAAAAGCCCATTAGTTAGTATGTTAGGTTTTATTATAAATAGCATACTAGTCTCTCATCATTGCTAAGCTGCAAATCCTAATTTAGGGTGAGAGAGGTTATTTGTTATTCTTGTAAACTTGTAATCTTGTTTTAAGAGAAAGTGAAAGAATAGCAGTTATAACCAATTCTTGTGTTCTTATTCTCTTCCCTAATTTCCTATTATACTTTGTTATTGGTATCGTTTTTCACAACAACATCTATTTAACTCTAATTATTTTTAAACTTGAAATAAAATAGATTATTATTGTATATTGTTTTGGTATTGATAAACATCTAAAATGGGCAAATCAAAGTAAAACTTCAATATTTCTATTATAAATGATTAACATCTAAAATGGGCAAACCAAACTCTTCTTTAGGGGACTCATTCTCAATAAATGTGCTCCCGTACTAATTATTTCCTAATATTTCTCGCCTAAACGAAACTGTATCATGATAAAGGCTGATAAGAATCGAGTTACTAAATTTTTAAGTATATGATAAGATCCGTGTCTAGGAGCATTGTGTAGGTATTTACTTTGTCTCCTCTCATAGGGCATTTTGAATTCTTGCAGTTGTGAACATTGCATTTTCTTGCCCCCTGTCATTTTATTGTTGACCGCTTTCGTGAAAAGGAAAATGACATACTTGTTGCAACAGATGTTGCTGCAAGAGGTCTTGATATACCCGGTATTAAAACTGTTGTCCATTATTAGCTTCCACATTCAGCAGAGGTAAGCCAACTCCTTGCTTCTTCCATCCATATATTTATTATTCATGCTCATATTTTTGTAGACATCTCACATGTTCTCTTAATATCTATAACGCGGTTCAATACCTATATGTAGCCAGCCACCAATAATTCTCTTCTTAGCATATATCATAATTGTTAGTTGGCTACAAATCATTAATCTTATTAGGCTACAAGGAACACATATAGAGGGCTTGGTCGGTCATTAGTCATGCTGACCAGAAGAGAAGATAGATAGCAATTGTACAACTCTTCAAAAGAGATAAGTATATGTTTGGACCCACAAACAACTACCAGTAACAAAAATATTGCTATTCTGAATATTCAATAGAATTTCAAGTCAACAGTCTTATTATATATTTGCAGTTTTTTGAATATGCCTAGCAGCAAATGCTCTGCCAAGATTTATAAGGTGGACTATAGCTCAAAACATTAACTTTTGCTGATAAAGACTGCTCTATGATTTGTTTTCTGCATATAAGATTAGTTAGCTAGTAGAACCTTAATTCATGAAACTCTGTTGCTAAGACTAGTTAGCTAGCACGATAAGGCTCGGTGAGTGCTAAACTATCATAGATTTGTTGACTTTTGTACCAACTCAGATGAGTTTCTAGCTTTTAGGAAATTTCAAATTTCCAATAGAGATGAGATTATTTAATACTTGAAATTTGTGTTTTCATGCTAATCTATTTGTAGATTATGCCTGGACCACCAAGGGAACTGTTAGTGGAAGACTTTTCATAATTGGCTTCTTTTTTAAATCTAACTAATTGTGCGTCTATGATTCTATTACATGCTCTGTAATTTTTAGTCATGCAGTTCAGCCCCTAAAACATGTGAGCTGAAATTTTTATTGTCTAGTTGGTCTCTTTAATAAAAGTATATTTTTAATTTAAGAGAATATACCAAATGCAGGTGGTTCATAATAATCTTTTGATTCGGAAAATACATAATAATACACTTTTATGAATGGTGGATGATACTAGAAGCTTAAAGCAAAGGATTGCCGCTAATTGAGTGCACAGGAAAGCCCTTGCGATTGTCGTCTTTACCACCTTCGTTAAACATCAAAGGAAAATGCAACATACAAAGTTATTGGAATGTTACTTTTTTCTTTTTTATTTCACTTCTACTGACCTTGTTTTCACAGTTCTATCACATGCTAAACAAGTGGATCTCATTGCATTTGGAATACTTGAAGGAGATTTCTTATTTATCGTAGCATTTTGAATTCTTTACAAGTGTAACAATTTTCAAAAAAAAAAAAAATCAAATTTAGGGAGGTTTAAAACCCCCGCAATCTAACATTTTTTTTTACAGTGTTGACTTTTAGTGACGTGGCGTAACACGTAGCGTGCCACGTCTGCTTCCGTTAGAGCAAATAGACGGCAAGGACTAAAAATGGGGACGGAAAAATTTAAGAGGACCATTCTTAGAATGAAAATTTCATAGGAACTAAAACTGGATTTTGACTAATTTATAGGGACCAAAAACATATTTAACCCTTAAAAGTATTTGTTAATATAGTCGACGTGGTGAACATAATCTAACCTACACTACACCTACTTTTGTTTTCTTCATTTATCAGGTGTTTTGTCGTTTTGCTCATAACGCCGTCTATTTTTTCTTTGAAAGGAATATGTATAATTGTCTACTTCATTATTATTTCCTGGAATATGTATAATTGTCTACTTCATTATTATTTCCTGTTGGAAAATAGATAGCAATGTCTTATTTCAATTGATATCTTCTACCTGTCCCTCGTCTTTTATTTATGGGAAATGCTAAACAGCCCTTATCGCAATAGTTAAGATTTTAAAAATGATAAGACTTAAATACATTTTTGGTCTTCCTATTTTGAAATTGTTAAAAATTTAATCCCCTCATTTTAAAAGCCAACTTTTTTGTCCCTAAACTTTATTTTCTTTGGGATTTTCATGGTCCCCTCGATTTGGCAGCCTCATTAATGACGTGGCAACGCCACTGTCTATCCTTATCATGTTTGTTGAATATTTTAGTGATATTTATTTCAATTCTATTTACAATACATTTTTAATTGATGTAAAATATTTTAATTGAATTTTAAATAATATAAATTTAAGATAAAATGTAAACTTAAAAATAATAAAAATTTATTAAAATGTAAACACAATTTTTCAAATTATAATATAATATTTATTAAAATATAAATTTTATTCAAATTAATTTTTAATTACTTAAAAAAACCAAAAATCAAAAACACGTTACCAGGTAATGGTGATAATGATGTACTGTATTGGTTAGTTAATGGTGATAATGCTGTAGGTTTAATTTTTAATTTAGGTTTAATTTATAATGATGTACTTAGTGTGTTCGTGAATTAATGATGATTTATGTAGGTTTAATTTTAAATAAGGAATAATTAATTTTGAATGTTTTAAATTTATTATTTAAATTATAAATTAATTTATAATGTTTTTATTAATATTCAGACTAAATATTACTTATTAATAGAGTAATTTGGATTTTTATTCTAATCATAATTAATAAAATTTGATTTTTTTTTAAGTTATCATAAACTAATTTGAATAAATTTTATATTTTAATAAATATTATATTATAATTTGAAAAAATTGTGTTTACATTTTAATAAATTTATTATTTTTAGGTTTACATTTTATCTTAAATTTATAATATTTAAAATTCAGTTAAAATATTTTAAATCAACTAAAGATGTATTGTAAATAGAATTGAAATAAATATCACTAAAATATTCAACAAACATGACATGGATTCACAGTGGCGTCGCCATGTCATTAATGAGGATGCCAAATAGAGGGGACCATGGAAATCCCTAAGGAAGTAAAGTTTAGGGACAAAAAAGTTGGCTTTTAAAATGAGGGGATTAAATTTTCAAAAACTTCAAAATAGGGGGACCAAAAGTGTATTTAAGCTAAATAGTAAATTTATATCAGTAGTATTTAATGTTTCGAAAATTGAAATGTTAAACTTTCTATATAATATTTTCTTTTTTTGGAATGTTTAACCATTGCCCTGAGGGCACTGGTTAGCAAGACCCTTTATGACAAAGTTAATTATTCGTAATTTATTTATAAGATAGATAAAATATGATTAATAATTTTTTCAATTATATTCAAGGATTTGACCCGCGCGATGCACGGGAAGTTAATAATTTTAATATATAATAATAATAATATGTATAAAAATTAATTATATATTAAAATAATTTTTAATATAACATATTTATTTACTAAAAAAATTAAATCTATTTATAAATATATAAAAATCTTAAACTTTATACATGGTCAACCAAAACAACTACGTTGAGATTATTTTTAAAGGAATCTTACATTAGTCTTAATAATAATAATAATAATAATAATAATAATAATAATAATAATAATAATAATAATAATAATAATAATAATAATAATATTTTATACTTAAAAGAAAAATATAAAAGAGGAAATTTTAAAAAATAAGCATACAAAAATGTGTGGGAATATAGAGAGAATTGATATGGAGAGTATATATGATTAAAAACTATTAAAATAAAAAAAAATGATTAATATTATAATAGTAAAACAAGTTTATGTAAATAAAAAAATATGATTAATATTATAATTGTAATTTAGTAATTAAAAATCTAACTTATCAAATGCCCATTTCATTATCGCAATTTTTTTAAAGAATTTCGTTAATAAAAAATGATTTGTAGGAATTTTGTTAGGTGATGTTTTATGTAATATAATGCTTCAAAAATGCTTATGTAAATAAATAAACATGATAAATATTATAATTGTAAATTTAGTAAAAAGTCTAACAATACAGTAAATTTAAAGTGGAAGATATATTTCTTCTAATGTGTCATTTAATATTATTTTATAATGTATCTACAAAAGAAAACATAACTTAAATTGAGTGAGAGAAAATAAAAAATTATAGTTATTATTTCTCTCTATATTTTAACTTTTAAAAATCTTTTTTGTGATGTTTTAAATTCACATCTAAAAAAATATATGTATATATAACAGAAAACTGCTAAACAATAATAAAATTAAGGGTTAATACCTATTTTTCCCCCTGCCATATAGGCGACATTTGAAAAACCCCCCTGCAAAAAAAAAAAAAGTTGTAAGAATTTCCCTAACATTTCAAGATTCTCTCATTTTAAACCTTCGTCAGATCCAGTCAGCAAAAAAGCTGATGTGGCATGTACTTTTTTTATTTTATTTATTTTTTTAATGATGTGGATGCCCAGGTGGCTTTTTATTTTATTTATTTGTTAATTTTAAATGCCACATGTACTAAATCTTATTTTTATTTTTGTTTAATATAAGAAAACATGTTAAAAATATGTTGGAGGTGGGAGTTGAACTCACACCCTTCCACTTACAGTGTTTAACACCTGGCCACTAGACTGGATGATTCAAGTTGTTACATATTTACATTTAATTGTTCTTATAGTATCAACTAAATATTTGCATTTAATTACTAATTATATATATATATATATATATATATATATATATATATATATATATATATATATATATATATATATATATATATATATATATATATATATATATATATATACTATATTTATGTATAATATATAATAATAATATATTACGCTAAATAATAATATATATATATATATATATATATATATATATATATATATATATATATATATATATTATTATATATATATATATATATATATACTATGGGGACGACTCAAGTGAGAACACTTGGTTATTATGAGAAATGAGAACAATGAATCACGACCATTAAATTTTGATTTTGTTGATTTTAATGAACTGGATTGATTTTGATTTAAAATAAATATTAAGGATCCTAGAAAGAGAAACCAATCCAGACCATTAAAATCAACAAAATCAAAATTTAATGGTCGTGATTCATTGTACTCATTTCTCATAATAACCAAGTGTTCCCACTTGAGTCGTCCCCTATATACTATATATATAAATAATAAATATTTACTATATATATAATAAATAATAATATTTACTATATATATATATATATATATATATATATATATAATAAATAATAATATTTACTATATATATATATATATATAAAATAAATAATAATATTTACGGTTATATATATTTACATTATAAAGTAATATATTAGTTAATAGTTAATATTT
The DNA here is from genome assembly GCF_029867415.1 of Vicia villosa. Classification (NCBI taxonomy): domain Eukaryota; kingdom Viridiplantae; phylum Streptophyta; class Magnoliopsida; order Fabales; family Fabaceae; genus Vicia; species Vicia villosa. Next base: position 149,186,476 of record NC_081184.1, on the reverse strand, counting down.
AAATTAATAATTATTAGTTAATAGTTAACGTTATTAATACATATTTAGTTAAATTACAAAACCAATACTGTAGCTATTTAAATAAATTAAAAATAAACTAAACTAATTATATTAATACATATTAACTAATTATAATTTAAAAAAAAATATTGTTGTAAATATAAAACGTAAAATATAGTATGTAAAACATATAAATTATAATATATAAACCATAGTATTAAAAAATCTATAGTAAATACTATATAAAATATATATTAAAAAAGTTACATTAAATAGTATTTAATTAGTTGTATATAATTATTAATTAAATGCAAATATTTAAATGTACACTATAAGAATAGTTAAACGCATCTAAGTTACAACTTGAAGCTCTCAGCCTAGTGGTTAGGCGCTGCACTAATATGGAAAGGGGTGTGGGTTTAACTCCCAGCTCCAACATATTTTTAACATATTTTCATGTATTAACAAAAAATAACAATAATATTAAGTACATGTGGCATTTAAATTAAAAAATAAATAAAATAAAAAGCTACGTGGATATCCACATCATTAAAAAAAATAAAAAAATAAAAAAATACATGCCATGTCACCTTTTTTTGGTGACTGGATCTGACGAAGGTTTAAAATGAGAGAATCTTGAAATGTTCTTGCAACTTTTTTTTTTGCAGGGGGATTTTTCAAATGTCGCCTATATGGCAGGGGGGAAAATAGGTATTGACCCTAAAATTAAAATATATATATATATGGAGAGAGATAGAAAATGGTGGAGCACCGTTTTAGCATTAAGGTTGTCATTTAAATGTTTTTACATGTTTTCTTCCCATGAAATTCATTGTTATATTAAAGTTTTATTTGAGAGTTGTAAATAGTGGGAGAGATGAACGTGCTACTGCTATTGCATTTGAGGTGTTTTTTCTCAAAAACGTGTCGGTTTCTTAAACAAATATAATTTAATTAATTAACTAAATTGAGTTATTGAGATAAATTATCATTTTAATTTATTTATTAATAGTTAATTAGATAGAAAAAAGAGGGAGTTAATTTGGAAACGTGGGTTAAGAAAAATTAAAAATATAATAAAATAATAAGTTAGTTGAATAAATTTAGTTTTTAGAAAAATTAAAAAAAAAAAACTAATAAAATTAGAAGTTAGTGGGATAAAATGAATCTAGATAATTAATAAAATATAATATAATAAATTTATGAAATTAAAAGAAATAATAATAAATTAATAATTAAATAATTTATGAAATTACAAAATCACCCTTAATTTTAACTCCAAAAACTCCTTAAGAGACTTAACAACTTTAATTAATAACATTTAACCCCTAACCTTTAAAAAAATGACAAAGTTAATTATTCGTAATTTATTTATAACTTATCATTCATCTCACGTTTTATAATTGTTTATTTATAACTTAATTAATAACATTTAACCCCTAACCTTTAAAAAAAATAACATTTAACCCCTTACACTAATCAATGTTTTTCAAGAATTCTGCAACTCATCATTCATCTCACGTTTTTTATTTGTTAAAATCTCTCAAATAATTCTAGTTTTTGTTCAACTTTCTTTCACACTTGTTGAATGAACAAGTATTGAAGAAAATTGAACAAAAACTAAAAGCATTAGAGATATTTTAACCATTAAAGAACACGAGATGAATGATGGGTTATAACATGTTAGAAAATCATTAATTAGTGTAATTTTTTCTTCAAATATAATTGTTCATATAATTATTTTGTAAACTAATTTGAAAATTTTTATGTTCAGCTAGGGCTAAATTATACAAGCAATCCACATTAGAAATAATAAACTCGTGCTTGTTTTGCCCTAGCCTCTTTGTGCCTCTTCTCCTCTTTCACATTCTTTGTTTTCACGTTCTCTCACTTCTCTATTTCCCAATTCTTTTTTCTCTCTTATTTTGTTAACTCCTTACTAACTTCTATCACACTAATGAACTTAACAACACACCCCCACTAATTCTTATGCTAACACATTATAGGCCCAACTAACTATTTACTCAATTATTCTATTATTATTATTATTATTATTATTATTATTATTATTATTATTATTATTATTATTATTATTATGATTATTATACCTTATAATAAAATAGCATAAACACTAAAGTCTAGCCACACCCTCATGTTTCTACACTTTTAGGCATACACCCCTCCAACTATACAATTTCACAAATAAATCGTAATTTCACCTAATGATTCACGATTAAATAATTAAATAATTAAATAAAATAAACGGGCGTTACAGGAATAGTATCTTCATCGTAGGATGCCTTTAAGCAGATTTCATCTTCTTCGTTAGGAGAAGACTCTTTCACATTTCTTCTTGAGGTTAA
>NC_081184.1:149118746-149184013 GCF_029867415.1 Vicia villosa | reverse complement strand
CCTTTGGAGCTGGAACAACTTAAGCAAACTGATCCTCTTAGTTTCTTAAAGGCCATCATGGATGCGAATACTTCTTCGCCTTCGGAACTTAATGTCTCTCCAGCTGCAACTGTAGAATCTAGTGATAAAGAAGATATTCCTAGCCTCCTCCGACAAATAAAAGAGAGATTCTTTGGGGTCAATCTTGTAGACGTCCTCAACCGGGAACCTATTAAGAGTCACAACTTAAATCAACTTCTAAAGAAGGTAGATTTGCTTCAAGTTTCCACAGAAGTTTCAGAGGTAATTGTTCTGTTAGGCTCTCTACTCGAGCAACTCCAGGCCAACATTCTTCGAAAGCAAAATGTCGAAAAAGAGCTATCTGAGACAATGGCCTCTCATGACTCTTCATGGAACTCTGTTGTGGACGCAACGAAACAAGGTGAGGCCCTCAAGCTTAAACATTCAGAAAATCAGAAGGCCTTTGATGATTATGAGAAGAACATCAACTCCTGGAAACAAGAGATAAAGGCACTCGAGGACAAGATAAAAGAAGCTAAACGTTGTCAGGCAGCCATACAAAAATCTAACCAACAAGATTTGCTCGAAGTGGTGCAGTCGGGAATTAGACATTTCGAGACTGCACAGAAATTAGTGCCAGAAATCGAAAGATTGAAGAAACAACGGGCACTAATTGAGCTTCGTATGTCTTCGTGGGAGACTCAATACTTGAAGATCAAAACGGATCTCCCTAAGGATTTTAACTAGATGTTTTCAGTCCTGTTACTTGTTGCACCTTTGTTTTGTAATCGAAACTACTGTAGACTCATAATATTTGTATGCTTGACTCCCATTTATATCTATAATGCTTGCCTCTAGACTTGACGTTTCCCCTTCTCTAGCCATAATCATTATTAAACAGTGACGTCACTTTCTCCAAAACGTCGGTTTAAGACGTGCGTGCATCAGTTTCATGATTACTTCTCAACTTCCAAGGGCGGGAAACGGCGGAAGCCATAACTTCTTTCTTTGGAAAACCAACCGCAGTCCAATCACTCATTAACAATTAAAAACCACCCTTCAGTATTCCCAGTCTATATAAAGGTTCAAATATTGTCTTCATTTCTTCATTCATGCGCTTTCTCTCCAAACCAAACACAGAAAAAGAAAACACACAACTTCTCTCTCAGAACACCTTTCTTATCTTGCAATGGCTGAAACTCTCTCCTTTAACGACATCAAAGCCCTCATCAGAGGCGAGTTCAGACTCTCTGAGGATGAACTTGTTCGTCATTTTATCAATATCGAAAACCTCTTTGTCAACCAAGAACTGGAATTCTATTTTGAAGAAGTCTTGGAGGGTGCTATTTACCCCAACATGGTGGCAGAATTCTGGATGAATGCGTCTTTACGCATAGATCCTGAAGGTAGGACCACCATTGATTCTGAAATTCGACACGCTCGTCTCAGCATCACTCCCACCACTATTGCCAACCTAATAAGATGCAATAACTCTGGTGCAACTTTTGATGACAACAGTTTCAGCATGACTACTCATCTCATGTTGAGAACTCTTATGGACAATGATCGCTTCAGTGCCAAAGTCATCAGGATCTGGCACCAGATGCTCGTGGGGAACTTCCAACCTCGGCGGATCGATGAAAACAACATCATGGTTGAAGACTTGGAGTTCATTCTCTGTGGTCTTCGAGGGAGGAAAATTAACATTCCTTTAATGATCTTTAAAGGACTTGTTAAAGCTGTCTCTATCGGTGTTGACCGTCGAGGGAGTGTGACTTGTCTTCCCTACGGGAGACTCCTCAGTTACATTTTCCTGAAGAAAGGTGTAGTGAGGCGGATGCGTGACTCTGGAGCCAGGGATATGTTCGAAGCTGAACCTTCGCCTGTGCTGTCCTTGGAAGGCTTGGACCAAAGGATCAACTAGCTAGTTTTTTCCTTAGGGTTTTTTTTTTCTTTATTTATATGCCTTTTTTTTTCTCTTTTTTTTTTTTGTAATCTTGGATCCTGTTCTTTGGATCCCTTGTAATGCATGTACTTCCATGCTTTTAAATGAAAAACACTTTTGGTGTCTCCTTAGACTCTTTTCCTTCCATTTAAAATTTATTCTGATCGCAAAGCCATTTTGATCAACGTAGCGTATATGTTTTGACACATGCCTGACCATTTTGGCTTTTCGTAGTACCCTGAGTATCTACGTTTTTGCAATCCTTACTTCGTACATACTTGGTTTATATCTCTTCAAATATTTCCCGTTTACTCTTAAGATCCTACGATCTTCTGCTAATTCTTCAATTTCGTAAGCATTGTTCGAGAATACTTTCAAGATTCGGAAGGGTCCTTCCCAATGTGGGGACCATTTACCAAGTGCCTGATTCTTTCGATCTATAGGTAAAATAACTTTCCAAACTAAGTCATTATTAACAAAAGTTTTACCTTTCACCTTTTTTATTATATGCTCTGGACACTCTTTCCTTTTGCCTTTTTATCATTTCCAGTGCCCGAAGTCTGTCTTCGTCCAAATCTACTAACTCATTCATCATTAACTCCCAGTATACGTTGGGAGGAATGTCTGCTTGTCTTTGTATTCTTACTGATTGCAAACATATCTCAATTGGGAGTACTGCATCATGTCCAAACGTCAACTGGAAAGGAGTTGTATTTGTGGCTTCTTTTGGAGATGTCCGACAAGCCCAGAGCGCTTGATCTAAAGTCTTATGCCAATTCTTAGGTTTCTTTCCCACATGTTTCTTAATAAGGCCAATTATTATTTTGTTTGCTGCTTCAACCTGTCCATTTGCTTGGGCGTAATAAGGTGTAGAAGTAAATAACTTGAAACCTATTTCTCTAGCAAAGTCTTGCATTTTTCGTCCAGTAAAGACTGATCCCTGATCAGTTGTTATACTTTCTGGGATTCCAAACCTATATATAATGTGTTTCTGAATAAACTCAATCACAGCCTCTTGATCCACATTTGCCAGTGGTATTGCTTCGACCCATTTTGTGAAATAGTCTATTCCTACCAAAATGTACCTTTGACCTTTAGATGACTTGGGGTGAATTTCTCCAATCAAATCTAATGCCCATCCCCTGAAAGGCTATGGTTTTACTATCGTACTTAATTCGTTTGCTGGAGCGTGTTGGATACCTGCATGTTCTTGGCACTCTTGGCACCCTTTCGCAAACTCTATGCAATCCTTTAACATCGAAGGCCAATACATCCCATAACGAAACAAGAGCCATTTCATTTTGTGCCCTGCTTGATGTGCACCACATGCCCCACTATGTACGTTCGATAGAGCCAAATATGCTTCTGCTTCACCCAAGCATTTCAACAATACCCCTTCAGGAGTTTTCTTGAATAATTCATTTCCCATCAAAAAATATGACAATGCTCTATACTTGATTCTCCTGTCTGTATCCGTCGAAGGGTTTTTTAGGTAGCTAATAATTGGACTCCTCCAATCTGTGTCTGCCAACGAGTCTATATTTAGTACTTCGAATTGTTCTTTGTTGGCATAACCCAATTGTGAGTTCTCTAGATCACTTGGCGAAAGTTTAGTAAACATTGCTCTTCCTCTTACTTCAATCAATTCCTCCAACTTTTCTTTTGATACTTTATATCCGGAAGCTAATTGTGCCAAGTCATTTGCTTCCTGGTTATTCACCCTTGATACGTGTTTTAATTCCACATATTCGAATTTCTTGAGTAGCCTATTTGCGATGACAAAATACATGATCAAACTCTCTTTGATACACTTGTACTCCTTTGTCAATTGTTTGATGACCAATTCGGAGTCTCCTTTAATTTCGACTCTGGTTGCCCCCAATTCTAGCAAAGCCTCAAGTCCAGCAATTAATGCTTCGTATTCAGCTTCATTGTTGGAGCATAATGGACCTTCGATTTTAAACTTGAGCTTTGTTGGAATTCCATCAGGAGAAATTATCAATATTCCAACCCCAGTACCCTCTCTATGCGTTGAACCATCGAAGTATAACTTCCAAGGTTTTAAGTCCACATAATGCTGATGATTCTCAACCACCGCATGGTCGACAATGAAGTCTGACACAATCTGACCTTTCATTGCCTTGAGAGGCTGAAATATTAATGAATATTCAGTAAGGGCCAAAGCCCATTTGCCAATTCGACTATGTAGTATTGGCTTAGATAACATATGTTTAATAACATCACAATGAGATGAAACGTAAACATCAACTGGCTTTATATAATACTTAAGTTTGATACAGGAGAAATACAAACAAAGGCAGAGTTTTTCTATATCAGTATATCTAGTCTCTGCATCATTGAGTACTCTACTTAAGTAATAAATGGCTCTCTCGATGCCATTCTCATCCTCCTGGGCAAGCATGCTGCCTATTGTTTTATCTGATGCTGAAATGTATAGGCGCATGTGCTTCTTCCCATTTGGGGGAGACAGAATTGGTGGACAAGTCAAGTATTGCTTTATCTGATCGAAAGCTTCTTGATGTTCAGCACGCCATTCGAATTTTCCTTGCTTAAGCCGAAGTAGAGGTGAGAAAGCTTGCGTGCGTCCACTCAAGTTAGAGATAAATCTCCTTAAGAAATTTATCTTGCCCAATAATGATTGTAGTTCTTTCTTCGTGGATGGGGACTTGGTTTCCCTAATGGCTTTCGTCTTGTTCTGGTTAATTTCTATCCCTTTTTGTGGACTACGAACCCCAAGAAATCACCTGCCTGCACAAAGAAAGCACATTTAAAGGGGTTCATCTTCAAGCCATATTTACTCATTCTTTCGAATGATTGGCTCAGATGATCGAGATGACTCATACCTGAGGTAGATTTTACCACAATGTCATCTATATACACTTGCATGAATGTTTCTATAAAGTCATGAAATATAGAATTCATTGCTCTTTGATAAGTTGCCACAGCGTTTTTCAAACCAAAAGGCATCACAACCCATTCGTAAGTGCCTATTGCCCCTGGGCAACGAAATGCTGTCTTGGATACATCATCTTCTGCTATAAAAATTTGATTGTATCCCGAATATCCATCCAACATGCTCAAATACTCAAAACCTGCGGCTGAGTCTACTAGCATTTCTGCTATAGGCATGGGATACTCGTCTTTAGGAGTAGCTGCATTAAGGTCACGAAAGTCTATGCATACTCTTAATGAGCCATTCTTTTTAATTACAGGTACTATATTAGCAATCCACTCAACATACCTTGTAGTTTGGATAAATTTGCACCGTAAGAGTCTTTCGACCTCTGCTTTAATCTTCGAGTGAATCTCTGGCGCGAATCTTCTGGGAGTTTGCTTTATGGGCTTCTTCCCTTCTTTTATTGGTAATTTTAGTTCGACTAAATCCCTTCCTAGACCAGGCATCTCATCATAGTCCCAAGCAAAACAATCTCTGTTTTCTTTCAGCATTTTGATGACCGTTGCTTTCAATTCTGGTTCTAGTTTCGCGCTGATATATGTTATCCTTTTTTGATCATTGTCTCCAAGATTTACTTCTTCAAGTGGATCTTGGGCCAACATCTTTATATTCGGCGCCATTAGGTCTTTTTCGAACCCCAAAGGTTCCTCGTCGTATATTGCATCCAACCTTTGGTTTGGTTCTTCTCTTATGATCTCTTCGTCTGGAGCCGTGTGTTCAGGGAGTTCGAAACTCGCACGTATCTCCAATTCTGTTATTCCATCTTTGGTTAAAACTGCATCTATCTTTGTATCTGATAGTTCGGCTTCGAGAGCCGCCTTCCTTTTGTTCTCGGCCACATAGGCCGAAATCTTTTCGAAGAACGAAGACTCAGACATGATTAATGTCATCGTCCCAGCCTGTTGGCCGTACTGTCGGATAATTCTCCAATGGTGCTGTATCTGGTGGACCATCCATGATCTCTCTATCCCATTGGAAACCATTTGGGTGTAAAGTTAAATAGTATAATGCATTTTTATTTGGGGTATACATCTCTTCTGCAGCATGACAAGGGCCTATGTTTGCCAGGTTCCTGTCGAAGTTGGTTTTGTTCACCTGGTTGACCTCAGCCATGTAGTAACTCTGATCACCTTCGATATTCTCCACTATACCATCTTCTCTCCAAATTGTCACCCTCTGATGCATTGTTGAGGGCACAGCTGCTACCCCATGAATCCATTCCCTACCAAGCAAAAGGTTGTAGTTTGCCTTTGCTGGTATAACCATGAACATGGTTGGCCTGGTAACTGAGCCTACTGTCAAGTTGACTTGAACAACTCCCAGTGTTTGTCCTATTTTGCCTTCGTAGTTAGATAAAACCATGTTATGTGGCCTTATATCCGTATCGAACATACCAATTCTTTTTAGCATGTATTGAGGCATTAGGTTCACTGCTGCTCCCCCATCAACTAGGACTTTATTAATGCCAACGTTCTCAATCTTAGCCCTGATATAGAGTGGCTTCAAATGATTTCGCATACCCTCATCAGGCCTTTCGAAGAAAGCATTCTGTTCTTCTACTGCACCATTATTCAGCACATAGTAACACACAGGTTTGTGTTTTGTCATTTCTTCGATATCAGCCTCTTCACAGTCTTCTACTTCAGTTTCCTGATTAAACTCGTGAGGGAGTACGGAAACAACATTGCAATTCAAGTTTATAGATGACACTCCATCAGAATCAAAATCATTTGTCATTCTATCCTCTTCTTTCCAAGAATTTGAACGCATCCTTTCTTCTTCATCCAAGAGTTTTTCAGCTTCGAATAATCTGCGTTCCACCGGAGGTTTGTTTGACTTTGCCCCCTGGTATGGGACTTGGTTGCTACTAGATTCTCCAGCTTCTCTTGGCCTGTATTCCTTTTGAGCCTTTTTTATTCTCTGATGCCTTCTCCACTGGGACCGAGACATAGGATTTTTTCCTTTATAATTCTCCAATCGATACGCCTCTCGATTTGGTCTTTGAAATTGTTTCCTATATGCCATTGCAGTTCTACCACCTTGGTCCCAACTCCGCCATTTGTTGGTTCTTGCATCAGCTTGCACCCACCTATCCCTTGGCGCATCTGCAGGGATTCTAAAAGTTACCCTTCGAGTTCTGGGGTGTGGGCTATCAGGCCTCTTTGTTGGAGTCCATATGTCGAAACCGTACAGGTTAGGACGCAACCCCTGAGTTTCTTGACTCATGTAGCAATACACACGTTCGAATGATCGTGCTAGCATTTCGTCATAGACTGCCCCACATCTTGGGCAGAGAGTAACTTCAGTGTTTTCTTTGTGGCATCTGACCAAAAATCCTACCAAGCTTTCCTCCATCTTTGGGTACAGTTGTAGTAGGGGATTTGGCTCTCTTCCTGGGTGTTCCCACCTTTCACGTCGAACCCTTTCGAAGTTGGCTTCGACCCTTCGATTCAGCATGATCGAACACCTTGGACACATCCATTGTTTACCACCATTTCTCTCGTGGCAATTCCAGAGATATTCTTTGAGGCTTTCGGTTCTTGGAGGAACTTCGATGCCCCCATTTTGCCTCGTCAGCCATGTCTCTAGTTCGCCAAATTCAGACACTGGTCGTCTGGCGCTGACCATGTTAACCGCTGCTGGAGGAACTTCAGAGATCTGGATTTTCTGGAGTTTCATCCTGAGGTCTTCAGTGGCCTCACTGTTTTCTTCCTTTGATGCTTCAGTTATTTCTGTCTTGGAAGATTCTTCAACAACAGTGTTGAAGACTATTTCACCTTTTAGGCTTTCAGTAGCCTGCTTTCCATTGAACATTGCTTTAGTCTCCACAACTTCTACTTCAGAGGCCTCCACCATGTTGATATCTTCTACCTCGCAGAGGCTAGCGTCAGCAATGTTTAGGGGATTGGTATCGACCCTCATATGACTCTTGGTCTTGTCAGCAAACTTCAACCTTCCATCATTGAGAGCATTTTGAATTAGATCCCTGAAAAGAAAACATTGAGAAGTTTTATGGCCTAAAAACCCATGATATTTACAAAAACCTCTTTTCTTCCGTTGTTCCAACGGAGGAATTTTTGAATTTGGAGGTAGTATCATTTGGCCATCTTTTACCAATAAATCAAATATTTCATCACACTTGGTAATGTCGAATGTATAAGTTTTCTTAGGGAACCTATCATTCTTATCGTTTTCTATTGGGTTTTTTCCATTGGCAAGATTTAGCAATTTGCAGGCGTAAGGTGGCGCTTCTTTCAATTCAGCTAAGTCTATTTCGACTTCTTCAGGGCTATACGAGTCATTGAAAGACTCATCATCAGCGTCCTCGGCTTCGACGTACGCTACTCTCTCTTTCTTATAACTTTTATTCGCCCTAACTTTTTCTGCCTTCAGTCGTTCGACTTGTCGAACCCTGTCTGCTAATTGGGCCATGTCCCTAAGGTATTGGGTATCTAGTTTCTTTCTTATTGAATAATCTAGACCACCTGCAGCCATTTCAACAAGTTCATGCTCTGGGACTGTTGTAAAACACCTTGATTTCAACAAACGGAACCTATTTAAATAATCATCAATTGTTTCTGTGAATTTTCTTTTAACACTGGCCAATTCTTTCAAACTTATCTTAGTTTGACCCATGTAGAATTGCTCATGGAAAAGCCTTTCCAAGTATGCCCATGCATCTATCGAATTTGGTGGCAAAGTAGTAAACCAAATGAAGGCATTTTTTGTCAGTGAACTAGGGAAATATTTGATCCTTAAATCCTCGTTTCCCGCTAAGTCTCCTGCTTCTGTCAAATATCTAGCAATATGTTCCACCGTTGACTCATTAGTTTCGCCTGAAAATTTTGTAAATTTGGGTACCTTAGTGCCCCTAGGCAATTCTGTCTGCATGATATAATCTGATATAGGGGATGTATAGTTTGGACGTTGTCATACCCTAATTTTTGACCCCCCTGAGATGACATATCTTCAGGATTTTCATCAAGTCAAAGTAAGTACCCAGGGCAGTCTGGCATTCAATCGAGGGTGTTCAAAGACAAGAAAACTCAGGCAAAGGATCAATCAATAGAGGGATTATTCTCTAATACAATCATAAGACTCAAAAGCCTCCTTATTACACCTATGATTGATTAAGACACCCAGTCATCTAAGTACAGGATTACTCAGATCAACAGACTAGGGTTTGGAGCCTATCAAGGACTAAAATCAGGGATCACATTTGGGAAGCCCTAAAAAACCTCAGGGGATCATTCAAAGACATCAATCATCTTCAAATATCTCATATTACAAGATCCACTGGACATCACACTTCAATTCAAAGTCTACAGTCATTATTTTCACATGGTCGACAAATTAGGGTTTTGACCTAATTCACCAAGATAGTTGACTTTTTAATCAGGGCATGAATCCAAAACTCAAGACATGATTCAAGAGTCTTTACTACCTCAATATAATCCATTTACATCATTCATTTGAGGAGAAGATCTTGTTTCTACACAAAAAGCCCAAAAATTCACTTTGTCAGGAAAAGTCAACTGTACAGATTCATCATTGACTTTTAAGGTTTTTGGTCAAAAAATGACTTTCAAAGATCAATATCATCAATATATGGATGTCAAAGTCATTTGACCAAAGAAATTCAAAGAAATTCATCAAGGAACGAAAAGTCGGGAATTAGGGTTTTTGAAGGCATGGTGAGAACTCAAAATTTCACCTACACAACTCAAAAAACTTCCAACATGAAAGTTGTAGATCTTGCAAAATAAAACAACATCTTACAAGGGAACTTTTTTCAAAAGATCAACCATTTATGAAGTTTTGGAAATTTTGAAGTTTAGGTCATAAACACTTAGAAATTTTTCTAAGTGTTTTAACCTAGTTTTCATCCAACTTTGGGCTCATTTTTCACAAATTTCCCAAATGATTCTGAAGAAGACATAAACTAATGATTTGAAGTAGATGTTTAGGGCTTTCCAAATTGTGTTCAACCTTCTCCAAATTCAATTTGAGCTAGGAGTTATGCTTGTTCAAAGTTGGCCTCATGAAGTAAAATTATAGGTCATGTGCAAATTGGAACTTTGCAATTTTGTGCATTTTGCTTCATGAATGGATGCTACACGACCCATAACATGTCTGAAACAATACCATGCATTCATTTTCACCATGGCATGAAGATTGAAGAAGATTCCCAAAAGCAAGAACATGTGATTATGTAATCATTACTTTTGAGAATTTATGATAAGCAATGATTCACCAATTGGAATCTTCTCCTAAGCCAATAGAAGCTTGCTACATATCAGAAATGTTCCCTAAGATCCTGCAAGATCAATGGATAGGGGAAGCTAGCCCGAAAATGCATCATTGCATTTTGGAGATTCTTTGAATTTCTTCATGGCTAAGAAACCAAACTCACTACACTAAGCAAGCTCACCACAGCCAATTGATCTGCAACCAATTGCCTATAAATAGAGGCCTCATTCTCATTCAAAAAACACACCAAAGCAACAGAATTCTGGCTTTCTCTTTTCTTTCTTCATACTTAGTTTTTTCAAAGGTCCTTTGGCAAGAAGACTCGGATTCTTCAAACCAAAGCTCTCTCTTTGAAAATAAGTATTCAAACACATTGAGGGAGGCATTTGGAGGTGATCCAAACCTCTGGAACACTGCTGGGCGTGGAGAATCATCATCTCCACCTCTCATTTGGAGCACTTGCAGTTGGAGGACCACAGAACAATTCAGGAGGTTTCAAGCCAAGCCAATCATCCAGGCACACTCCTCAGGTCATAGTGAAGCTAACCAGATGGCTGCAGCTTTTCTGTAACTCCAAATTCAACAACCTCCATGTTCACTTGAAGCTGAAATCGAGGGAGGTCCATAGAACAATTCAGAAGGATTCAGGCTACAATAAGCATCCAGTTAGCATCATTGAGTCTCAGGGAAGCTATTGAGATCATTCATTCAAGCCCAGGTGGTCTCTATCATCCTCACGACCTCCATTTTCAGAGGTAAGTTTCTGAACCTCACTTCTCTAATTTAAGTACTCTTTGTGAAATAGCTCGATTCTATCTTGTTCAGCATCATCAGAGGATTGAAAACCCTCTATCATCATCCATTTATCTTTCAGTATAGTCATTTAATTTGATTTTGAAATTTTAGGGTTCTTCACGATTTCTGGTAAATTAGTTAGATGTAGTTAATATTAATTCATGTTAGTTACATATTTAGAATCGTGAGTGAATTTAGAGCAAGTTTCATGTTTACATCATTGCAAATGGTTGAGAGTTGAGAGAGTTCAGAAATTTGAATTGATGGAGCTTGAGGTTGAAGACGAAGATGGAGGGTGGCGCCATTTTTCAAATCTCTGAGCAAAGTTTGTTTTATTTTTAATGATAGGCGTTTCCTTAACGAATGAATAACTTGCCCTAGTGGCCACACATGCGCTCTTAGTCTCCTCATGCCCAAGGTCTGGGGTTCGATCCCCCCTCAGACCTTTTGTTTTTATTTTCCATTTTAACGCACGTGTTTCACATATAAACAACTGGGATCCCTCTTTAGTCACACTGAGCGTGTAGCTCAGTTGGCTTTGTTTTGGTGTGGTGACTATAAAGGCGTGAGTTCAAGCCTTGGTGGAGACATTCCTATTTTTTTTTACCACTTTTCACACTTATTTTCTTCACAACTTCACACAATTAATTAACCTATCAAACTAATTTATTTTCACTTCATTTTTCACACACTTGTCATTTAATACATCTATTTTGTGAATAATCAAAAAAATCATAAAAATATTATTTATTTCATGTATTTTTATTAGGTTTAAAATAGTATGTTTTAGGTGTTTTCTTAAATACTTTAATACATATTTTCACTTTGTTTTAACCTAAATCATTTTGTAAATAAAGTTTATGATAAAACCCTAATTGTTTAGGTCTTAATTAGGCATAGATCTTCATCTTTACCTTGATTAAGTTGACCTTTTTGTCAAATTTCAAAACTATTTTCAATCTCCGAATAAATCAAATGATTAAGGTTTTCAAACAACAAAACCTTGTATCATTCAAAATCATTTTCAATTGCTTTTACACCAGTACTGTAAAGTACTGGGCCTCTAATAGAGTGTAAGTCCCAAAAACCTTCTCTTCTTAGCTTGTTTTCAAAACTGTATTTTCAAAATCTTCTTTCTGTTTTCAAAACATTCTTCTGGTATTTGAAGGGCATTATTCCCGGTGAAACTCTTCAGATACCTATGTGACCTTTGTCCATCTTCACTTCTTCTGTTTTCAAAAACCATTAACTGTTTATCATATATATATTCAACTGTTATCCACCAATTACTGTTGAGGCTCTGTACATACTTCTTCAATGGCCTCCACTCCATCCAGGTTAGGCTTTACAAGCTTTCAATTTACAGTCTTTATTTAAATTACTGTCAAATATAAATTGTGCATATATTAGTTTAGAACTACGTTTGAGTATAAACCCTAGGACAGTTAAACTATATATATATTATAGGAATATGGCCTAGGATTGAGAATGTCTTCCCGGTGAAGGCTCTTTCCTAATTAGAGATCTGTAGTTCAAACCCCCAAGATGAATTATTCCCGGTGAAACATCTTGGTAAAAACTTTAGAATCCAAATAATAGGACACATCCACCCAAAGAGGAATTATTCCCGGTGAAACCTCTTACCCATTTGCTTAGAGCCAAAATAAGTTCAAAACTACATAGCTTCCTCTTGTGCTATAACAAGGACCCTCGATTAGCCTCCTCTTGGGCTTTGTACAAGGACCCACAGGCTTCTTAAAAGCATTTCCAGCTTCCTCTTGAGCTTGTATACAAGGACCCATCAGGTTTCTTATAAACATAGGAACAGGTCTTTAGTCACCTTTTAGCCTACCCTGGTGAGTTTCTTCCAATTTAAACCAGACTTTAAACAAGCTAAGTTTGTCTCAATTTTACATTGAGTACACCTTTTGGAATGAGAGACATGGACAGTCTCTGTCACCCTTATCTTCATCAATCTTCCTTAGCAGAGTTTAGGATCCATGCTTTGGGTCATCCTCAGCATTGAGTCAGCCTTCATCTTGGGCTTTAAACAAGAAGTCTCCATTAGATAATCTTTCTGCCATTTATTTTCAACAAAACCCCTGGAAAGGGTTAGCCTCCAAAGTCAATTAAAATCAACCTCCATTTCAATAAATCCCTGGAAAGGGTTAGCCTCCAAAGTCAATTAATAAAAAAATGTCAAAAAATAAAGATTCATTTCTCTTAAGAGATAATTTCCCCAAAAGAGTCAAAACCCCTGGAAAGGGTCAGCCTCCAAAAAACATGATAAAGTCAGTCTTTTAACAGACAAATTCACCAGCTGAGTCAAAATCCCTGGAAAGGGTTAGCTTCCAAAGAAAAACAGTCTTTTAATAAATAAAATCTCCTCAGTAGAGTCAAAACCAACAAAAACAGTTAGCCTCAACCTTGGGCTTCATACAAGGCACCCAAACAATAAAACTCCCCTGTCAAGAGTCAGCCTCAACCTTGGGCATTGTACAAGGCAGATAATAGAGTCTCCCCAGTGAGTTCTTCATCATTCAGTAGCCACAACCTTGGGCTTTGTACAAGGCAGATAAACCATATTTTCATGTGTCAAAGATTCCTAACACCTAGGATCTTTTCCCCATAGAGTCATCCATACTCAGTTTATTTAAGAGTCAGCCACAACCTTGGGCTTTGTACAGGGCAGAAAATAATGTTTTCCCTAGCTAGAGTCAGCCACAACCTTGGGCTTTGTACAAGGCACACAAAATAGAGTCATTCATAGTCTCAAAAATTCAATTATCCTCAACAGTTAGCCACAACCTTGGGCTTTGTACAAGGCACATAAATAGAGTCTCCCTAAGTAGAGTCAGCCTCAATTCTGGGCTTTGTACAGAACACAAAAATACCCTGTAATTAATCCCCAGTGGAGTCATCTCCCAGAGTCAATAATATTAATAAATCAATCAAAAAAAGCCTCAAGCTTGGGCCTCATACAAGCCAGCCAAAGTCAAATCTTTTATACAGTAGATAGACATAGCTTATCTCTATAGAGAGATATTTTTACTACTCTACCACATCAAACAAACAAACATTTCAATTTCAATTTCATTCAAAGTCTCCCATTTAGGACTCTGAAAGACATGCTCCGGCACATCCCCAGACTTGTACACTTTCCCTAATTTGGACGAGCATCTTTCTTTCATTTAAGAGGCATCTGACTGGCATACTTGCACACACAAGTAAGGTCCCCCTCTTGAATGAAATGAATCTAGTTATTCTGTCACTCTTTCACAATGTTTGTGGTAGAATAGTACAAATACCTCTCTGTAGAGATGATTTCATGTCTCTTTACTGTAAACAGAGATTTAATTCCAAGCTTCAACCTTGAGCTTCAAGCAAGGCACAAAAAAACAATTAATTTCCCTAGTTAGTTCCCCGAACTACATTAAGCTCTGACTTCCACTAGGGATATGTAGGCATGAGGTTCACAAGGAATCTCAGCGAGCTAATAAAATACCAAAAATAGTCAGTCTGTCTGTCTGTCTGTCTTTTCAAATCAAATCAATTCCTTCTCCTAACACAAAGGAGAAACTTTCCCAATCATTAGCAGCAAACACAATCACAATGACACAGAGAAGGTTCCTGTAGAGTACTACAGATATGTAGGGTGTTTAAACACTTCCCTATGTATAACCGACCTCCCGGACTCCAGAATTTCTAGTCTAGGTGAAATCCCCACACTTAGCAAACTCCTAGGGTTTAGTTGAGATCTTTTTTCCCCTTTCCTACTCGTAGGACAAATAAGAAAGTTCGTGTGATATCGTAGGAAGAACTGAAATAAAATTCATCCCACCACGGGCGCATTCTCCTTCCAAATTTCGCGTGAAGGGTATAGCGTGTCGTCCTCCCAAGTGAAACGGGGAGGTAAAAGAAAACGACACCACAGAAAAATGGCGACTCTGCTGGGGATATAAGTGTTAAAAACCTTGGTTTTTCATCCAAACCAATGGTTGACCTGTTGCTGGTCCAGCCCCAATGAGGAATTAGGGATGCCAAATTCCCCCTCAAACAAGAGAGGTCCTGCCTAACCTCTGTGTCATTTCATGTGATTGTTGCATATATATTTGTTTATTTTGTTTATTCTGTATCGGGAAAGGGCTTGATTCCCCCTTGTGGTGAGAAATCCTATACCCGGATTTGAGTGCAACATAAGATAGGATGGAGGATGTCTTCCCGGTGAAGGCCCTCTAATCTTGGTTTCCAATTCTACTCTTGGGATTTGCCTGGCTGGTTGTGATTAACTGCGCCACTGCATTCCGAGACTGATTTGTACCAGGAGGACCTAGAAACACATTAACCCCACTTAAAGCCTTTTTTCAGGACGTAGAGCGGTGATTACGGAAGTAATTGTCACGCAGATACTACACTCAGAGAAAACTCTCTTATAGATACCAATCAACGTATCTTTAAGGTTGAGCAAAAACTCTGAGACCCCTAGAACCCGTTCTACAGGTACAAAAATCCTTATCCTTAGTTTACCATTGGGGCGGGGATTGCGTTTTGACTTCATGACCACTATACCCTTCAACGCCATGTTTGTTTAAAACTCTTGTGTGCGCATTCATGCATTCATGCATCATTCATTAATAAACAACTAAAAACAAAAAAAGAGTCTTTTTCGAGTCGTTTTTCAAGGAAACTAAATAACGAACGTTTTGAACTTCAGAGAGAAAGAGAGAAACGGAGAAAGGACTTAAGGATCTATATTATGGACTACGGAAGAAAGAGAGCTAGGAAATACACCTTCAAGATTCCCCAGGTCGAGGAACTGGGAAAGCTCGAAAAACTGGTGGTCAACCCCCAGGCTTTCAAGGAGAAGTATGGAAAACTTCTGCCTTTGCTCAATACCAACATGGTGGATGGGATCCTTCCCACCTTGGTACAGTTTTACGATCCAACGTATCACTGCTTCACCTTTCCAGATTATCAGCTCATGCCTACGTTAGAGGAGTACTCTCGTCTGATTGAGATACCCGTGTACGCGCAAGATCCGTACTCCGGTTTGGAAAAGAATCCTGATGACGTTATCATTGCTGCAACTACTCCTTTGAACGTAGTCGACATCAGAACTCATATGGTGAGTAGAGGAGGAATTCAAGGATTGCCCTCCAAATTCCTGTTTGATCAAGCTCGGTACTTCGTCAGCATCCAAGATATGAGCGCTTTTGAGGAAATCTTGGCTTTTCTTATCTACGGATTGTTTTTGTTCCCTAACATTAACGATTTCGTCGACATCAACACAATTAAGATCTTCTTAATTGGAAATCCAGTTCCAACCTTGCTTGCGGATGCTTATCACTCTGTGCATTCAAGAAACCTGCAGCGAGGAGGATTAATCACATGCTGCGTACCGTTGTTATACGAATGGTTCGTTTCACACCTGCCGAAGTCTAGCACTTTCTGGAACATGAGGGATGGCCTTTACTGGTCACAGAAAATCATGTCCCTCACTCATACAGACATTGATTGGTGTAGTCCTGACAACGACGAAACCAAGATCATCTTCAGTTGCGGAAGTTTCCCCAACGTACCCCTTATTGGAACTAAGGGAGGAATTAGTTACAATCCAGCTTTAGCCCGTCGTCAATACGGATATCCCATGAAAAATATACCAAGTAACATTCAATTGGAGGGTCTGTTCTTCAAGAACATCGACGATCATGGCAACATGCTGAAGAAGGAAATTGTCCAAGCCTGGCGTCTTGTTCACAGCAAAGGGAGAAGATTGTTAGGAAAACATCTTTGCATCTCCCTGGATCCTTACCTTCAATGGGTACGCATTAGAGCATTCAAGCTCAGGATGCCATATCAACATCAAGAACCTATTCCCCTAAGGGAACCAATTTACCTTTTCTCCGCCGACGTTGAAAAACTGCAAGCGGCATTAAACAAGGTATGCCAAGAAAGGAATGCTTGGAGGAACAAGTATCGAATTGTCAACACGGAAAATGTTGAGATTCAGAACATCCTAAGAAGGAAGGATGAGTTACTTGAAGTGCTCGATCGACAAGTGACACAATCGTCACTTTCTCATCATATCCCTCCTGCTTCCTGGATCATCGATCAGCTCACGTCAGAGAACGCTCAGCTCAAGAAACAGAAGAAGATGTTAGAACGTGAAGTCGGCTCTTCATCAAAATTTTAGAGTCCTTTCTCTCAGTTTCTCTGTATTTCCATTTTCAAAGTGTGTAAAAACGGCGTTTTCGCTTAATTAATAAAAGTTTGATGTTTCATAACGTAATTATGGTGTTTCCTTGAAAAATAATAACTTAATTGCATATCATGCATCGCTTTAGTCGTACGCACTGACACGAGAATTGTCGCGGATCTAATAGTCACTTTCCTTTCTCCAGAAAGAGAGGAGGAGAAGGAGGTGAACCAAGACTTTCAAGCTGTCTCATCCATACAACACTCGTTCAAGTCGCAAGAAAAGAATGGAAGACTTTGAGCAAGAGAATGAAGAACTCAGAGAAGAGATTAATACTCTCAAAGGTACTGTTGAAAGACTCAATAGTATGGTAGAAGCCTTGGTAGTTGCGCAGAATCGACCAACGCCAGAAGAACCACAAAGGACTGTGGTTTCCGAGATTGTTTCTACTCCTATTCCTCAGTATACCATGCCGCCTGATCGACCTTGGGGCATGCCGTATAAATTTACTCCAGAAGGGTACATACCTCCAGCTTCTGAAGCTCCAAAAGTCACCATGGATATGCGTCCACCGGAGGGTTACAAACCTCTGGAAATTGAAGTTCCAAGAGCAACGGCAATGGGTTTCGCACAACAGAATGCTGAGATTCCAAGATCTGCTGTCATGGCTTATCCACAGCCCATTATGCATACTTTTCCCCCGCAGGGCGGACAAGTATATCATCACACTCCAAGTGAGGATGCTGGCGTGTATGAAAGATTGGACGAGTTCCAAGAACAGTTTCTGCAAATGCAGAAGGAACTCAAGACTCTCCGAGGACAAGATCTATTTGGAAAGAATGCTGCAGACCTCTGTCTGGTTCCAAATGTTAAGATTCCTCACAAATTCAAAGTACCAGAATTCGAGAAGTATAAAGGGAATTCATGCCCACAAAGTCATCTCGTGATGTACGCTCGAAGAATGTCAACTCAGACTGATAATCAACAATTGCTCATTCATTATTTTCAAGACAGCCTGACTGGTGCTGCACTCAAATGGTACATGAACTTGGACAGTTCAGAGATTCGTACTTTTCGAGACTTCGGAGAGGCCTTCGTCAAACAGTATAAGTACAATCTGGATATGGCTCCCGACAGAGATCAACTCCGGGCCATGACTCAAAAGGATAGAGAAAGCTTAAAGGAATACGCTCAGAGATGGCGTGAAGTTGCTGCTCAAATTTGTCCGCCACTTGAAGAGAAAGAAATGACAAAAATCTATCTCAAAACTTTAAGTCCATTTTACTACGGACGAATGGTTGCAAGTGCACCAAGTGACTTTACCGAGATGGTAAACATGGGTGTACGTTTAGAAGAAGCAGTTCGAGAAGGACGCTTGAACAAAGAACCAGAATCTTCTGTTGGTCCAAGGAAGTATGGAAGTTCTTTCCAGAAGAAAAAGGATCAAGATGTCAGCAATGTCTTGCACAAAATCAAGAAGAAATTCCAACCTCAAGTTGCAACAATAACTCCGGTTGTTAACTCAGCGCCAGCTTATCAACCTCAGGTCTCGCAACAACAAATTCAACAAAGGTCGCAGCAACCTCAGCAGCAGGTTCGACCTCCAAATTACAACAATCGGGCTCCAAGGTATCCTGCCTTTGACCCCGTACCAATGCCGTATGCAGAATTGTTTCCAACATTACTAGCAAAAGGACTCATTCAGACAAGGAGTCCTCCAAATCCTACAAACAGTTCCTCACCATGGTATAAGGCTGACCAATCTTGTCCCTATCATCAGGGGGCACCAGGTCACAATATTGAGAACTGTTTCTCTTTCAAGATTGACGTCCAACGATTAGTGAAGAGCGGAATGCTATCCTTCAAAGATACTAATCCAAACGTCCAAGCAAATCCTTTGCCGCAGCATGAAGAAGCTTCAGTAAATCTGATAGATCAACACCCCAATGTCATTCAAATCTACGACATTCGTCAGATAGGGGAAAATCTTGTCAAGATGCACGCTAAACAAACTGGGTACGGTCATGTACCACCTCACAACTACTTCACATGTGAAATTTTTCCAAAGAATAATCAAGGATGTGCCGTAGTTCAAGCTGCATTACAAGAACAAATGGACTTAGGATGGATTCAACATATCCGAGTCAGAACTGAACATGACATCAACATGGTTCAAGGATGTCCAGGAGAATACAAAATCTACAAAGTTGAAGACCTTGAAGGATCGGTAGTCAGGTTCCACAAAACTTTAAATGGACTTGCCTACTTTGGAACAGATTTCCACGCTTACAGTAGATGCGAAATCTGTCGAAGAAATTCACGAGGATGTTTGCGTGTTCGCAACGACATTCAAAAGCTGATGGATGACAATACCATTACTGTTCTTGCCAACAGAGAAGATGACGAAGTCTTTACCGTATCTCCTCAAATTAATCAAGTTGAACCTATGCAATTTAAGTATGATAGCAGGAAGACAGCAGTTGCACCACTAGTCATCTACTTACCAGGTCCTATACTGTATGAGTCCAGCAAGGCTATACCATACAAGTACAACGCTACATTCATTGAAAATGGTAAGGAAATACCATTACCGTCTGTTGTCAACATTGCTGATGTTAGTCGAGTCACCAGAAGTGGACGAGTCTTCAACAGAACAACAGAAAATGTGGAGAAACCTTCGGAGGAAGTAGGGGTGGGAATAGGCCAGGCCGGCCTACAGGGGCCTATAGCCTAGCCTACTTAAGGCCAGGCCAGGCCAGATCTATTTGATAAAAAGGCCAGGCTTAGGCTTTTTTAAAAGCCTATTTAATAAAATAGGTCAGGCCTAGGCTATTAAAAAAGCCTATAAAGCCTTGTAGGCCGGCCTATATTTTCATATATATATATATATATATATATATATATATATATATATATATATATATATATATATATATATATATATATATATATATATATATATATATTAAAATTAGTCTAAATAGGTTGACCTATATATGCATATATATTAGAAAAAGTGTTAAATAGATTGGTCTATATATGCATATGTAATAGGAAAAAAAATGCTAAATAGGTCGATCTAAATGTTCATATATATGCGACCTATAAGGAATAAATCTATTAAGTAATATGAATTAATTGAAAACATTAATAAGAAATAGGCTTTTAAATAGGCTTTCAGGCCAGGCCAGGCTTTTAAAAAGGCCAGGCCAGGCTGAAAAAACGAGCCTATAGTAGGCCATAGGCCAGGCTCAGGCCTTGTAAGTTTATCGTAGGCCAGGCCCAGGCCTTATAAAGCCTAGCCTAGCCTAGCCTATTCCCACCCCTAGGAGGAAGTACCACATAGGCAAGACAATCATCCGACCAATGCTGTTCAAGCGAAAGAAAATGATGAGATCTTGAAGTTAATCCAGAGGAGTGAATACAACATTGTAGATCAATTACTACATACTCCGTCTAGGATTTCTGTTCTCTCCCTGCTATTGAGTTCTGAAGCTCATAGGGAAGCTCTACAGAAAGTTTTGGAACAAGCTTTCGTAGAACCAAGTGTTACTATAAGTCAATTCAACAACATCGTTGCCAACATTTCCGCCGGAACTAACCTAAGTTTCTGTGACGAAGATCTTCCTGAAGAAGGAGTAGACCACAATCTTCCACTTCACATCTCAGTTGGCTGCATGGGTGATACACTCACAGGAGTCCTAATAGACAATGGATCCTCGCTCAACGTCATGCCTAAATCAACATTATCAAGATTATCTTTCGAAGATTACCCTCTAAGAAAAAGTCATGTCATCGTCAAAGCATTTGATGGATCAAGAAAGTCAGTTTTCGGAGAAGTGGATCTTTCCATAACTATTGGACCTCAGACGTTCAAAATCACTTTCCAAGTTATGGACATTCCAGCACAATACAGTTGTTTGCTAGGTCGCCCATGGATTCATGAGGCTGGGGCAATTACTTCAACACTTCATCAGAAACTGAAGTTCATAAGAAATGACAAATTGGTAACCGTATGTGGAGAACGAGCTCTGATCGTCAGCAACCTGTCATCATTCTCCGACATAGAACCAAAAGAAGTTGTTGGAACTAAATTCCAAGCACTTTCCTTAGACAAAGGAAAGGAGAAAGCAGTGTCTATCTCTTCATACAAAGATGCAATCCAAGTTGTAAAGGATGGAACTACCAGTGGTTGGGGGCACATTAATATTCCTACCAACAACAAGAACAGAACAGGAATTGGATTCTTTCCAACATCATCAAAAGCTATTCCAGGGATTGAGGTAGTTCTCCCTATTCAAGAAACTTTCTGCAGTGGAGGTTTTCTTCAACCTGTTCAACAAACAGTCAATACCATCGGTACGGAAATCACCGATGAAGAGGAATGGTTATCCTATCTTAACAAAGCAGGATATATCTCCCTACCAGAGTCTGATTCACCTTGCTGTTATCCAACTAGAGGATCTGAAAGTAAGACTCAACCAAGCAGTGATGAAGTTACTAACAGCTTCACCACCAGAAATCATGGTTCATCAGAAGAAGTTCCTCCTATCCCCGAAGAGACTTGGGATACATTAGGAGAACCAAGCGGAAAATTCGACTACATGGTGAAATACTCCGCTCCTGAAAGTTCAAGAATCTCTCTTGAAGACATTGTTCCAACTGGATGGAACATTGATTATGAGTACCTCTCTCAGCCAAAAGAGATGTATAACCCTTGCTATTCATCATCAGCATCTGGTGAAATCATCATTGAGGATTATATCCCCAAGTCACCTTCCGAGGCTACGGATATAGAGTTCACATATCTAGTTAATGCCATCTTGGGAGAAGAGCAAGACCAAAATACAGAAGAGGATGATCTCGAAAGTGTCTCCGACAACGAGTCTCTCCATTCAGAAGATTGGAAGTTTCCTCAAAAGAAAGTTCGACATACTCCACTTGGAAATGGGTATGCTCACACCGCTCAGTCTGCTGAAGCAGAAGAAGATCGTCTGAGTGTTGCAAAGACAGTGGTTGGTAAATCAAGACCTACCACAGGCCAGCTTAAGCCTAAGGTTCCAGATTACTTAGTGCATAATGGGGTTCGCCACTACTGGACAGCTGTTGAAGTTTCAACTGTTGTTCGCACTCCTAAGTAGGAACTTTCACCGTTATTTTGTCCTCTCACCATAGCCCAGGGTGAAGAGATGTTTCATAGGGCTTTGCATTTTACTATTTCTTAGGAAAATGTCCCTCTTTGCTTCGCCCAAAGCAATAGAGTTTTGTTTTATAGGGTCTTTGTTTCAAGAAATGACTGTCAATAAATAAAAATGTCATTCTGTTCCTTCGTTTAGTTTTCCCTTTTCTTTTTTCGGAAATTGGTAATCCTAAAAAACACCCTAAAAAACATCACAAATCATTAACTGCATACACCGAGTCTTCCCTCGTTGTCTAAATAAAACTTATCACACATATGCAGATTAATCATAAAATACCCCGTTGAAACGTGCGACTGTATGACTTCTCCAAGCTTTGAGTTTCCTGTATTCGAGGCAGAGGAAGAAGAAGACGAAGAAATATCAAAGGAAATTTCACGGTTACTTCAACAAAAGGAAGAGGCCATTCAGCCATACAATGAGCCTCTAGAGATCATTAACCTTGGTGCCGTTGGAAACAGAAAAGAGGTTAAGATTGGAGCTTCGCTCAGTTCAGAGATCAGAGAGAGTTTGATACAGCTGCTCAAAGAATTCTCAGATGTCTTCGCTTGGTCTTATCAAGATATGCCAGGGTTGGATACCAGTATAGTGGAGCATCACTTGCCATTAAAAGCAGAATGCCCTCCGGTCAAGCAAAAATTAAGAAGAACTCATCCGGAGATGGCCATGAAAATCAAAGAGGAAGTTCAAAAGCAGATCAACGCAGGTTTCCTCGTCACTTCAGAATACCCTCAGTGGTTAGCTAACATTGTTCCCGTTCCTAAGAAAGACGGAAAAGTCCGCATGTGCGTCGACTACAGAGATTTGAACAAAGCTAGCCCTAAGGATGATTTTCCTTTACCACATATTGATATGTTGGTGGACAGTACAGCAAAATCCAAAGTGTTCTCGTTCATGGACGGATTTTCAGGATACAACCAAATCAAAATGGTACCTGAAGACATGGAAAAAACAGCTTTCATCACCCCCTGGGGCACGTTCTGCTACCGTGTTATGCCTTTTGGACTAAAGAACGCAGGGGCAACTTATCAAAGAGCCATGACTACGCTTTTCCACGACATGATGCATAAAGAAGTGGAAGTCTATGTGGACGACATGATTGCCAAATCAGAAAATGAAGAAGATCACATACAAAATCTGACAAAGTTATTTCAACGCTTACGGAAGTTTCAGCTTCGCCTGAACCCCAACAAGTGTACCTTTGGTGTCTACTCAGGAAAACTCCTTGGTTTCATCGTCAGCAAACGAGGAATTGAAGTAGATCCAGACAAAGTCAAGGAAATTCAAGAAATGCCTTCACCCAGAACCGAGAAACAAGTTAGAGGATTTCTTGGACGTCTGAATTACATCTCGAGATTCATATATCTCATGACTGCAACTTGCGCTCCTATTTTTAAACTTCTACGGAAAACTCAAAGTTGCGTCTGGACAGACGATTGTCAGAAAGCGTTCGACAGCATTAAGGAATATCTGCTCGAACCACCCATCTTGTCTCCTCCAGTGGAAGGAAGACCTTTGATAATGTACTTAACCGTCTTAGAAGATTCCATGGGTTGTGTCCTTGGACAGCAAGACGAGACAAAGAGAAAAGAGCATGCCATCTACTACCTGAGCAAGAAATTCACTGACTGTGAATCCCGCTACTCCATGCTCGAGAAGACGTGTTGTGCTTTGGCCTGGGCTGCCAAGCGTCTCCGCCAGTACATGATTCGACATACTACTTGTTTGATCTCTCATATGGATCCAATCAAGTACATCTTTGAGAAGCCTGCCTTAACTGGGAGAATTGCCCGTTGGCAGATGTTATTATCAGAATATGACATTGAGTATCACGCACAGAAGGCCGTGAAAGGAAGCATTCTAGCTGAGCACCTGGCTCTAGAGGTGTGCATGGATCAAAAACCAAACCAAATTGAACCATATATATGGTTTGGTTTGGATCTTAAAACCGTTTTCACAAAACCGGTTTATTTTTTAAAAACCGGTTTACATGTGGATCGGTTCGGTTTTAAACCGGTTTCTCAAAAAAAACCAATTTTAAAAAAAACTAGTTTTAAACCGGTTTCTCTCAAAACCAATTCAATATTTAAAATTATGAGACGTGACTCACGAGAAGAGCTTTTCTTGTGGCTACCAGTTAAAGATATAATTGCCACTGATCAATCTTCTGTACTCATGCTCATTGATATTGGTTTTGCATTTAAACAACTCTCTTCTCTCGTTTTAAAGAACAGGTAATTTGTAGATCTGTACCTTCCCTTTCTATGGCAAAACCAATTAGCTTGTTTTTTATGGTTTTCTATGGCAAAATTATGAGACGTGAATAGTTTACATAATGTATTACAGGTTTTCATTTTCAACTTAATATTATATAGGTGTGGAGAGTTAGAATTTGTCTTTTGTGAAAAATTTCATTTTCAATTTAACATCTTATTTGGATTGGCAATAAATCAATTTTTAATTGAGTCTCATCATCATATATTATATTAGATATAACAAGATTTTTTTTAAAAATACTGCAAACATGTTTCATTTTAATTTAATAAATAATTGTTTAAAATTAAATTTTTAATTCAGAATTTATTAATATGTTATTAGAGAAATTTAACTTTTATCATTATAAGTATAAGTATGTGGTTAACCATGAAATGAGACAAACATATAAATTTAATACATAACAAAATTTGGGTATCCAATAACTA
This sequence comes from Vicia villosa, assembly GCF_029867415.1. Taxonomy (NCBI): domain Eukaryota; kingdom Viridiplantae; phylum Streptophyta; class Magnoliopsida; order Fabales; family Fabaceae; genus Vicia; species Vicia villosa. The sequence goes on along the minus strand of NC_081184.1, from coordinate 149,158,950 downwards.
AACCACATTATTATTGTGGGTACCGGTTTATATTTGGGTAACAAAATGGATACCCGATTTTATATTTTAACATTTGGATTGGATTTTAAAAAGTGGATAAATTTGGATACTAATTTGGTTATGAATAACCGGTTTTTTTGCACACCCCTACCTGGCTCACCACCCACTCAATGGTCATGAATCAACCAGTTTCGACTTTCCGGACGAGGACGTCATGAACCTCAAGATGAAAGATTACGACGAGCCACTACCAGACGAAGGACCTGAGATAGGATCCCAGTGGGGCTTAATCTTTGACGGAGCTGTCAATGCTTATGGACGAGGAATTGGGGCCATCATTGTTACGCCTCAGGGTACCCATATTCCATTTACTGCCAGATTAACTTTCAAATGCACAAACAATGAGGCCGAATATGAAGCTTGCATCATGGGTCTCGAAGAAGCCATGGATCTAAGAATCAAACATTTGGATGTATACGGAGATTCTGCTTTGGTCATCAATCAAATCAAAGGAGAATGGGAAACACGCCAACCAGGGCTAATTCCTTACAAAGACTACGCAAGAAGATTATTACCATTCTTCGACAGGGTAGATTTTCATCATATTCCTCGTGAAGAAAACAATTTGGCTGATGCATTAGCCACACTCTCTTCCATGATTAGGATAAATCATTGGAATGACATTCCTCGGATCGATGTTATGCGCCTGGATAGGCCCGCTCATGTGTTCACAGTAGAAGCAATCATCGACGACAAACCGTGGTATCACGACATCAAGAACTTTCTTCAAAAGCAAGAGTACCCTCTTGGGGCGTCAAAGAAGGATAGAAAGACTTTGAGGAAGTTAGCTTGTAGATTCTTCCTGAATGAAGATGTTCTGTACAAGAGAAATTTCGACATGGTTCTGCTCAGATGCGTTGACAGAAAAGAAGCAGAAATACTCATGAGAGAAATACATGAAGGTTCCTTTGGTACACACACCAATGGACACACCATGACAAGGAAAATACTGAGAGCAGGATATTATTGGCTGACAATGGAGTCAGATTGCTACCAATACGCAAAGAGGTGTCACAAATGTCAGATCTACGCTGATAGAATTCATGTGCCACCATCTCTTCTCAACATACTCTCTTCCCCTTGGCCTTTCTCCATGTGGGGAATCGACATGACTGGAATGATCGAACCAAAAGCGTCCAACGGACATCGCTTCATCTTGGTAGCTATAGACTATTTCACCAAATGGGTTGAAGCAGCTTCATATGCAAACGTTACAAGACAAGTTGTCGTCAGGTTTATCAAGAATCATATCATCTGTCGCTACGGCATTCCTAGCAAGATAATCACTGACAATGGGTCAAATTTGAATAACAAAATGATGAAGGAGCTTTGTGAAGAATTCAAGATCGAACATCACAACTCATCTCCTTACAGACCGAAGATGAATGGAGCTGTAGAAGCAGCTAACAAAAACATCAAGAAAATCATTCAGAAGATGGTCATCACTTACAAGGATTGGCATGAAATGCTCCCGTATGCTCTTCATGGTTACCGTACATCAGTACGTACTTCGACTAGGGCAACTCCTTTCTCCCTTGTATATGGCATGGAGGCAGTCCTACCTATAGAGGTTGAGATTCCATCAATGAGAGTTTTGATGGAGGCAAAATTAACAGAAGCCGAGTGGTGTCAAAGCAGATTCGATGAATTGAACTTAATCGAAGAAAAGCGCATGACAGCTTTATGCCACGGACAGCTATATCAACAAAGAATGAAGAAAGCTTTCAACAAAAAGGTTCGACCTCGCACAATCAAAGAAGGCGACCTTGTACTCAAAAAGATTCAATCTTTTCTCACAGATTCGAGAGGGAAATGGACTCCCAATTATGACGGCCCCTACGTGGTCAAGAGAGCTTTCTCAGGAGGAGCCTTAATACTCACGACTATGGATGGAGAAGAATTCACCCGTCCTGTGAACGTCGACGCAGTCAAGAAATACTTCGCCTAAATAATCAAAAGAACAGCTCGCTAAGTTGAAAACTCGCAAAGAGCAGCTTAGGCAAAAAAGAGCGTCTCGGTGAATCGAAAACCCGAAAGGGCGATTCAGGCAAAAGTTAGAGACATAAAAAAAAATAATAATAATCAATCCCGGTAGACTTAAAACCCGAAAGGGGTAGTTTACGCAAAAGTTAGGGATATATGGCAAGTAACTGTGTTCAGGACAAACTTGATCATTCAAAATCCATAGCGGAGTATTCATCATCAGCAGGTCATCTTCTACGAAGCACGAATACAGCGCAACTCGGAGTGGAAGGGAAAGATAACGGTCGTCACGTTTCATCGTAGCCCTTTTCCCGAAAATTACCAATTTCCAACTTTGTAAATACTCCATGGAATCAAGCATTTGGCTGATTACCATTCCATATATGATAATTTGAGCCTTGTGCTTTTCCTTTGCAATCTAGTCTTATTCAGTTTCTTGGAATGCATTTTAAGTTTAAACAGTCAATTTCTTGAAACAAATGTTTTCATAAAATAAAAATGAATTTTACTTGCAAAAATAAAGGTGAAATTTATTTCTAAGGTTTACAAACAATAGGAAGAATGCAAACAGTTGCTCCGAGAATGGGTGAGACTCCGGGAACCAATATTTCCCCATGAGGTCGCTTTGCGAACATCTCCCGATGACGGATCTTTACTTTAATTCATATTACTTACTTCGGACAGCGGACAACTGATAACCAGATATTCCCGACAGAGTTCGAACTCCAAGAAGAGGACATCTTCTGATCCACAAGAATTTCAGTCGTATCTTAGGATTTTACATCCGCGACAATTCTATTCACATTCACTTTACATTTTATCATTGTCATAATATTCATGCATACATTACATCATAATTGCATAGCCGAATCAGGCTTTGATCCTGTGAATGCTTAAGTCATTTAGGCATGAACTCAAGTTTCCCCTGCAAATTCCGGAGAAACTTTTTCCTTCGAAACAACAGTTCATACACAAGGATCTCCCCAAGCAAGTCAACAAATGGTTGTCTCCCTCAAGGAGATAGTTTGTTCACTTCTGGAATTCCTCAGCCGAGAATCTCCTGCAGAGCGACATTCGACAGCCTTCTTCAGATAAGATGGTCTGCTTCACATTTTGGAATTCCCTACAGGTTTGGTATTTCCCCAGCAAGGTCGAGAGATGCCACTTTTTCGTCAAAGAAAATAATTCAGAATCTCCCAGCAGATCGACAAATGATTCCCCAGTAGAATCAGTGAATGGTAGTCTTCATCCAGAAGATAGTTCATGATCCCCAACAGAGTCAACAAATGGTAGTCTTTCCCCAAGGAAAGACAGTTTGTCTGTTAAATACTCAAGAGATCGACAAATGGCAGTTTCTTCAAACAGTTTGTCTATTCATGGGATGCTTAGCTCCCCACAGAGTCGATGAATGGCAGTTTTCCTCTTAGGAAAACAGTTCGTTGATTCCCCAGGCATCAGTCGACGAATGGCAGTTTTCACCCCGAAAACAGTTCGTCCGCCTTCAAACAAAGTCATTAGCCCCTCAAAAGATCATGAGGCCATATGACATTCTTTCAAAGACGTCAAGTCAAAAGGGAAGATGGTGAAGTTTCTTTACAGCCGTCAAATGGCATCTTATCTCCAAGCGCTGATAAGAAGTTTGACGAGGAAACAAACCTTTGAAGTTTCTTTACAGCCGTCAAATGGCATCTTATCTCCAAGCGCTGATAAGAAGTTTGACGAGGAAACAAACCTTTGAAGTTTCTTTACAGCCGTCAAATGACATCTTATCTCCAAGCGCTGATAAGAAGTTTGACGAGGAAACAAACCTTTGAAGTTTCTCTACAGCCGTCAAATGGCATCTTACCTCCAAGCGCTGGTAAGAAGTTTGATGAGGAAACAGACCTTTGGAGATTTTCTCTTTATCTGAGATATTGTCCAAACGCAACTGAGACCAGTTTCGAGATTTGGACATCCGGAACGAGAGGAGGTTGTTTACCTTTTTCTAAGTAACAACACTTAGTTAAAGAAGATGGATTGCGCATCCTACATTGCCATCCATTCACCAGAATCCACATCAAGTATTTCTACAGGAGTTTGTCTCCTCATCCCCCCGCCAAGTGCGACAACGGGATCAAATCATGCAAAGATTTTATCATCTCAGGAGCGCCCAAAATTCGGGCATTCTTTGATATTTAAGTCTCTTTTACGCAGGAGAAATCGAGATCTCAATCTCTCTCCCTCCAGATAAAAGAAACTTAAATAGGGGCATCTGTCATACCCTAATTTTTGACCCCCCTGAGATGACATATCTTCAGGATTTTCATCAAGTCAAAGTAAGTACCCAGGGCAGTCTGGCATTCAATCGAGGGTGTTCAAAGACAAGAAAACTCAGGCAAAGGATCAATCAATAGAGGGATTAGTCTCTAATACAATCATAAGACTCAAAAGCCTCATTATTACACCTATGATTGATTAAGACACCCAGTCATCTAAGTACAGGATTACTCAGATCAACAGACTAGGGTTTGGAGCCTATCAAAGACTAAAATCAGGGATCACATTTGGGAAGCCCTAAAAAACCTCAGGGGATCATTCAAAGACATCAATCATCTTCAAATATCTCATATTACAAGATCCACTGGACATCACACTTCAATTCAAAGTCTACAGTCATTATTTTCACATGGTCGACAAATTAGGGTTTTGACCTAATTCACCAAGATAGTTGACTTTTTAATCAGGGCATGAATCCAAAACTCAAGACATGATTCAAGAGTCTTTACTACCTCAATATAATCCATTTACATCATTCATTTGAGGAGAAGATCTTGTTTCTACACAAAAAGCCCAAAAATTCACTTTGTCAGGAAAAGTCAACTGTACAGATTCATCATTGACTTTTAAGGTTTTTGGTCAAAAAATGACTTTCAAAGATCAATATCATCAATATATGGATGTCAAAGTCATTTGACCAAAGAAATTCAAAGAAATTCATCAAGGAACGAAAAGTCGGGAATTAGGGTTTTTGAAGGCATGGTGAGAACTCAAAATTTCACCTACACAACTCAAAAAACTTCCAACATGAAAGTTGTAGATCTTGCAAAATAAAACAACATCTTACAAGGGAACTTTTTTCAAAAGATCAACCATTTATGAAGTTTTGGAAATTTTGAAGTTTAGGTCATAAACACTTAGAAATTTTTCTAAGTGTTTTAACCTAGTTTTCATCCAACTTTGGGCTCATTTTTCACAAATTTCCCAAATGATTCTGAAGAAGACATAAACTAATGATTTGAAGTAGATGTTTAGGGCTTTCCAAATTGTGTTCAACCTTCTCCAAATTCAATTTGAGCTAGGAGTTATGCTTGTTCAAAGTTGGCCTCATGAAGTAAAATTATAGGTCATGTGCAAATTGGAACTTTGCAATTTTGTGCATTTTGCTTCATGAATGGATGCTACACGACCCATAACATGTCTGAAACAATACCATGCATTCATTTTCACCATGGCATGAAGATTGAAGAAGATTCCCAAAAGCAAGAACATGTGATTATGTAATCATTACTTTTGAGAATTTATGATAAGCAATGATTCACCAATTGGAATCTTCTCCTAAGCCAATAGAAGCTTGCTACATATCAGAAATGTTCCCTAAGATCCTGCAAGATCAATGGATAGGGGAAGCTAGCCCGAAAATGCATCATTGCATTTTGGAGATTCTTTGAATTTCTTCATGGCTAAGAAACCAAACTCACTACACTAAGCAAGCTCACCACAGCCAATTGATCTGCAACCAATTGCCTATAAATAGAGGCCTCATTCTCATTCAAAAAACACACCAAAGCAACAGAATTCTGGCTTTCTCTTTTCTTTCTTCATACTTAGTTTTTTCAAAGGTCCTTTGGCAAGAAGACTCGGATTCTTCAAACCAAAGCTCTCTCTTTGAAAATAAGTATTCAAACACATTGAGGGAGGCATTTGGAGGTGATCCAAACCTCTGGAACACTGCTGGGCGTGGAGAATCATCATCTCCACCTCTCATTTGGAGCACTTGCAGTTGGAGGACCACAGAACAATTCAGGAGGTTTCAAGCCAAGCCAATCATCCAGGCACACTCCTCAGGTCATAGTGAAGCTAACCAGATGGCTGCAGCTCATCTGTAACTCCAAATTCAACAACCTCCATGTTCACTTGAAGCTGAAATCGAGGGAGGTCCATAGAACAATTCAGAAGGATTCAGGCTACAATAAGCATCCAGTTAGCATCATTGAGTCTCAGGGAAGCTATTGAGATCATTCATTCAAGCCCAGGTGGTCTCTATCATCCTCACGACCTCCATTTTCAGAGGTAAGTTTCTGAACCTCACTTCTCTAATTTAAGTACTCTTTGTGAAATAGCTCGATTCTATCTTGTTCAGCATCATCAGAGGATTGAAAACCCTCTATCATCATCCATTTATCTTTCAGTATAGTCATTTAATTTGATTTTGAAATTTTAGGGTTCTTCACGATTTCTGGTAAATTAGTTAGATGTAGTTAATATTAATTCATGTTAGTTACATATTTAGAATCGTGAGTGAATTTAGAGCAAGTTTCATGTTTACATCATTGCAAATGGTTGAGAGTTGAGAGAGTTCAGAAATTTGAATTGATGGAGCTTGAGGTTGAAGACGAAGATGGAGGGTGGCGCCATTTTTCAAATCTCTGAGCAAAGTTTGTTTTATTTTTAATGATAGGCGTTTCCTTAACGAATGAATAACTTGCCCTAGTGGCCACACATGCGCTCTTAGTCTCCTCATGCCCAAGGTCTGGGGTTCGATCCCCCCCTCAGACCTTTTGTTTTTATTTTCCATTTTAACGCACGTGTTTCACATATAAACAACTGGGATCCCTCTTTAGTCACACTGAGCGTGTAGCTCAGTTGGCTTTGTTTTGGTGTGGTGACTATAAAGGCGTGAGTTCAAGCCTTGGTGGAGACATTCCTATTTTTTTTACCACTTTTCACACTTATTTTCTTCACAACTTCACACAATTAATTAACCTATCAAACTAATTTATTTTCACTTCATTTTTCACACACTTGTCATTTAATACATCTATTTTGTGAATAATCAAAAAAATCATAAAAATATTATTTATTTCATGTATTTTTATTAGGTTTAAAATAGTATGTTTTAGGTGTTTTCTTAAATACTTTAATACATATTTTCACTTTGTTTTAACCTAAATCATTTTGTAAATAAAGTTTATGATAAAACCCTAATTGTTTAGGTCTTAATTAGGCATAGATCTTCATCTTTACCTTGATTAAGTTGACCTTTTTGTCAAATTTCAAAACTATTTTCAATCTCCGAATAAATCAAATGATTAAGGTTTTCAAACAACAAAACCTTGTATCATTCAAAATCATTTTCAATTGCTTTTACACCAGTACTGTAAAGTACTGGGCCTCTAATAGAGTGTAAGTCCCAAAAACCTTCTCTTCTTAGCTTGTTTTCAAAACTGTATTTTCAAAATCTTCTTTCTGTTTTCAAAACATTCTTCTGGTATTTGAAGGGCATTATTCCCGGTGAAACTCTTCAGATACCTATGTGACCTTTGTCCATCTTCACTTCTTCTGTTTTCAAAAACCATTAACTGTTTATCATATATATATTCAACTGTTATCCACCAATTACTGTTGAGGCTCTGTACATACTTCTTCAATGGCCTCCACTCCATCCAGGTTAGGCTTTACAAGCTTTCAATTTACAGTCTTTATTTAAATTACTGTCAAATATAAATTGTGCATATATTAGTTTAGAACTACGTTTGAGTATAAACCCTAGGACAGTTAAACTATATATATATTATAGGAATATGGCCTAGGATTGAGAATGTCTTCCCGGTGAAGGCTCTTTCCTAATTAGAGATCTGTAGTTCAAACCCCCAAGATGAATTATTCCCGGTGAAACATCTTGGTAAAAACTTTAGAATCCAAATAATAGGACACATCTGAAGGATAGAAAAACACTTAGAAAGGGGGGGTTTGAATAAGTGTAGCTTTAAAAACTTGACAGATAAAAATAAATTGCACAGTTATTTTTATCCTGGTTCGTTGTTAACTAAACTACTCCAGTCCACCCCCGCAGAGATGATTTACCTCAACTGAGAATTTAATCCACTAATCGCACGGATTACAATGGTTCTCCACTTAGTCAGCAACTAAGTCTTCCAGAGTCTTCTGATCACACACTGATCACTCCAGGAACAACTGCTTAGATACCCTCTAAGACTTTTCTAGAGTTTACTGATCCACACGATCACTCTAGTTACAACCTGCTTAGATAACCTCTAAGACTTCCTAGAGTATTCTGATCCACACGATCACTCTAGTTCCTTACAACTTAATGTAAATAATTCTAAGAGTATTACAATTGCTTCTTAAAAGCTATAATCACAAACTGTGATATTTCTCTTAACGTTTAAGCTTAATCTCACTAATATATTACAACAGCAATGTAGTGAGCTTTGATGAAGATGAAGATTCTGAGCTTTGAATTTGAACAGAGTTTCAGCAAGTTAATAGGCGTTGTTTTGTTCAGGATCGTTAACCTTGCTTCTCATCAGAACTTCATATTTATAGGCGTTGGAGAAGATGACCGTTGAGTGCATTTAATGCTTTGCGTGTTCCGTACAGCATCGCATTTAATGTTATACGCTTTTGTCAACTACCTCGAGCCTTGTTCACGCTGTGTCTACTGACGTAGCCTTTAGTAGCTTTTAACGTTCCTTTTTTCAGTCAGCGTAGCTTGCCACTTGTACTTCCTTCTGATCTGATGTTTGTGAATACAACGTTTGAATATCATCAGAGTCAAACAGCTTGGTGCATAGCATCTTCTGATCTTCTGACCTTGAAGTGCTTCTGAGCGTGATACCATCAGAACTTCAGTGCTTCTCTTCTCTTGTTCTTCTGATGCTTCCATAGACCCATGTTCTGATTCTGCTTCGACCATCTTCTGATGTCTTGCCAGACCATGTTCTGATGTTGCATGCTGAACCCTTTGAGACAAAGCTTCTGAGCGCTGAATTATGCGTACTCTTTATATATTTCCTGAAAAGGAAATTGCATTGGATTAGAGTACCATATTATCTTAAGCAAAATTCATATTATTGTTATCATCAAAACTAAGATAATTGATCAGAACAAATCTTGTTCTAACAATCTCCCCCTTTTTGATGATGACAAAAACATATATAAATGATATGAATTTGCGATCAGAAAGAACAGACGGCAAAAGACAAATTACACAGCTATAGCATAAGCATATGAATATGTCTCCCCCTGAGATTAACAATCTCCCCCTGAGATAAATAATCTCCCCCTGAAATAAATACTCGAAGAACTTTAATAAAAGACTTCCCTGATTATTTCGGTAGAGACGATCACATAAGCTTCTGTCTTTAGAGAATTCATAGCTTCTGACTTCTGCTTCCATTGGACAGCTTCAGAACTAGAATTTCTTTAGATCCCTAGAACACTCACAGCTTCTGATTCCTGCTTCCATCTAGGACAGCTTCAGAACTTGAATTTCTTTGATCTTCTGAACATTCACAGCTTCTGATTTCTGCTTCCATCTAGGACAGCTTCAGAACTTGAATTTCTTTGATCTTCTGAACATTCACAGCTTCTGATTTCTGCTTCCATTTAGGACAGCTTCAGAACTTGAGTTTTCTGGATCTTTTAGAACCTTCACAGCTTCTGATTTCTGCTTCCCTCGGATAGCTTCAGAGCTTTGAATTTCTACCAACATCACTTCATGCTAGATTTGTATCAGAACATTGTTGAATGTACCAGAGCATCATCTGAGCATCTCTACATCCTGAAATGTTACAGAAACAAAAACTAAACGACAAAAGTCAGCATGAACGAGTCAGAACATAAAATGTATATTAGAACACATGATATGTATCAGAGCCATATAGGCTAAAATAATGTATCAGAGCAAATAGAATTTTGTCAGATCAAATAGACAAATATGGATCAAATTCTATTATCAGTGCTTCTGATCTCTGAAGCTTGACAGCACTCAGCTTGCTTCAGTTTCCATGGTTTAGCTTCTTGTGTTTGCTTTGAAGATTCTCTTCACTTCTTTATACCTGCAAAACACTTAAACCATATAGAACTTGCAGTTCTTGTTAGTAAATGTGTGGGAGCTTTACCCAGCAACTGATAGATTAATCAAATCATTTATCATTTATCTTCTCCCCCTTTTTGTCATATCATCAAAAAGCAAAAAAGATTCAGAGATAAACAAAACGAAACACACGGCGGAAGGAGATGATTTCATTTAAGTTCAAACAGCAGGTACAGAAGTACATGAAGATAAGAAAGATCAGATGCACGAAACAAAAACAGATGCAACGAAAAGAAAGAAACAGCACAGACTCAATCTAAGATGGCCCTAGTCTTGACAAGATCTTGGTCAGCATCTCTTGAACCTTATTGTTGTGTCCTTCTTGCCTCACCATGAAAGCGTTATACTTATCATTGAGTGAGCTTTGCTCATCCTGTCTCTTCTGAATTTCTTCCAGAGTCCTTGCAAGACGAGAAGATTCATCAGAAGAAGCTTCACAGCTTCTATCCACAGGGATGACATGTTGATCTGCAGCTTCCATAGATAGATCATTTGCAGGGATTTCCTCAACAGGAACAGTTTTAGCAACATGATCTTCAGCATCTGCTGCTTGCATAGAAGCATCTCCATATTCTGCAGCAGGAATTTCCGATTCTCCATTCTCAAGTGCCTGAAGAATGGCAGCTAGATTCCTGGGAGCAGAAGGACCTTCAACTTCTGGTGGGTCAACAACTTCTGGAATGACCAAGTTTGGATCTTTCTCAGAAGGGTTTTCCCTCAGATAGTCAAAGAGAGTCTTGAAGTCCCCAAGTAGAACAGGATATTGAGGTATCCAGACCACAATCTCCCTGCAAGGATTGGCTTCCAATGCAGCAGCGAGTCTTAATTGTTCCATCTCATCCAAGAAGAGCTTCTCTTCCAACAGATGTCTTCCTTTGAGACTAGCAAACCAGAAGTCTTCATAATTCCTCAGAATTCCACGAGGCCGTGGGGCAGCAGCTACACAGGCTTCCTGAAGTTCTAAAAACAGAGCATCTGATTCTCTGCGAAAAATCCTCCAGAAGTTCCGCATAGCAACATCATTCAATCCAGAACTTTCAGCAATTCTGAGAGTATCAAAGGTACTTCTGAGATTCCTCTTTATGTTTTCAAAAACTACACCAATAGGATATACAGGGCGGAATTTTATTTGGGTTTTTGAAAAGGCAGGGTTGGAAGTGAAGTACGGATGAGGTTCTCTATCCAACCTATAAGAAGATTCTGCTTCAGTATCAGAATCTAACACTACCACTTCAGCTTCAGGACGAGGCTTGGGAGTGTAGTTGCAATCACGGAGCAGCTGCTCATGTGATGCAGAGGTTGGAAGAGGAGAATCACAAAGATTGTTTTGAGAGGTGGAGGGAGTATGTTCAAGGGTGGCATTTAGAGAAGGTTGAGATGGAAAGAGAGTTTGAAGGGGTGGTATATCCAGAACAGGATTTATGGTAGGTGGAGAGGAAGGAATGGTTATAAGAGAAGATGGAGGTGTAAGAACATGGACAAAGACAGGTGATTCTGATGTGGCTTTTTCTGGTTCAGGTGTAGGGACAACCTCTATTGGTGCAGCTTCTGAACAAACAGCAGGAACAGAAACAGGTTCAGAAATGCATATACCTTTGGAACCTCTCAGAAAAGCTTTGGCCACATCCTCAGTCTTCTTCTGCTTCTTACTCTTCGGCTCTTCAATAATCTTTGTTTTGCCGCTAGCGATTTCTTTCCTTCTGACATATGCCAGAACTTCTGGTTGATTCTCAGCCTCTTGAGAGATATTTTCTTCATCAGATTCTTGAAGAATCATCTTTCTTTTTCTGATTTTCTTCTTCTCAACAACTTCAACAATCTCAGCATTGTTATTTGACTTCTTCTTCTTTTTCTCAGCTTCCTTCTTTTTCTTCTCAAAATCAGCAGAGACCGCCTTAGCAACCTTTGCAATGACTTCTTCTGGGACCACTTCTTTCTTGGTGGTAGCAGCAGGATGATCAAACTTTCTTTTGGTCCTTTCTTCCTTCTTACGATTCACTTTAATAGGAGCACCTTTGTCTTGATCTTTAAGACTCTTATCCTCTTTTTGTGACTTCAGATACTTAGTTCTGACTTCAGGTACCTCACTATTGAAGAAGGTTTCAAAGTCAGCTAGTACTGGTTTTCTTCTGATTCTTGTTCCAGCTAGAGGTTGAGGAACTTTGAGAATAGTGTCAATTATTTTCATCTTCTTTAAAGAAAAAGCATTCAGACAGGCTCCAGAGGTGACAGCAAGATTTTTGATAATACCTTCAGACTCCAGACTCTCAACAATCTTGGAATGCACCAGAAGGTTTGTAATAATTCTACCAAAAGGAATGATTGTTCCACCATTTTCTTTTCTGAAAGCGTTTCTGGAATCCTTTACTGCTTTCCACATATGGTTGAAGATAATGTAGATCGCATCAACCTTCTTCTGAGTGGCAATGCAATAAAGAATATACCTTTGATCATTACTGATGAAATCCGAGGCATGTGTTGCTTTCCTATGGTAGAAACACCCAAGAAGGATCTTTGTCCAGATTCTGTAGACATCTCTCAAATCCTTGACGTGTTTTGTTTTCTTGACATTTGGATAGAGAGTGGATAGAACATCTCCCAAATCTGCCCTTTGATCAAACTCATAAACCCCTTCAGGGTTTTTCAGATCAAACATCATTCTTAGGATGTTTTCAGTAATAACAACAAACTTTCCATGGACGAAAGAAAGTATAGATTTTGGAGCAACCACAGCATGTGCCCAGAACTCCTTGACAAGATCCGGATAAACTGGACCAACGAACTCAGCAAACAACGAGGTCCATCCTTGAAAGATGATGTCTTCTTTAAGGTGAAATTGGTTTTCTTCAATGTTGTCAAAGTCAACCATGAGTTCACACAGAACTTCCAATTCATCTTTAGGAATGGAGCATGCAACAACAGGAGTGAGTTGCAAAGTTTCTTCTTGGAGATGATGAGGAACAGATGACTCAGCATTTTGGGATGAGAAGGCAGCCATGGATGCAGAATGAACAAAAATGAACAAGAAAAGCGAACTGGGTTTTCGATTAGGGTTTTTAGAAAACGGCTAAGAACTTTTCAAACGAGAGAATGCAAGAAGAGAGAGAGACAAGGGAGCGAAAAAAAATATACGTGATGATTTGAAAAGAATATATGGAGACGGATTTGAAAAAGAAAAAAATAAGAAATATAAACTGAACAGTTCCAGAATCAAAAGAAATCAATTTTATTAAATGATGAGTGACGTAAGGAGAGAGAACGTGGTAAACGAAATGATTTAATACAGTTACCTAGGTCGGCGTCTTTTCAACTGCACGCTTTGTACTAACCGTACAGACACGTGTTCACCATCAGATAATAGATGACAGTTGTAAATTTCAGAATAGACTTTACGCCTTCAGATTCTGATCACTGCTTCTGATCTGATCAAGTTTCTCTTCAGGAAACACTCCTTCTGAAGTGTGCTGATATAAATCTGAATGATCTTCTGATCCATTACTTCTGATATACACAGCTTCTGGAGGTTCACTTCTTTGTTCTGCAGCTTCTGATAAGACAAAACTGTATCTGCAGAAATTCTTAAGCGCTTTGTTTCATTAGAAACAAGTTTATCATCAAACCAGATATTTATTGATTCGTCCACAATCAATGTTTCAATATTGTATATTCTGTAACATTTAGAGCATTTAGAATACTCAAGAACGAAACATCATTGCTCTAGAAACAAACAAAACAGATGATTTCAAGACTGATAAACTATCTTTTCTGATCTCCTTCAGACAAAGTTTCTTCAACAGATTTAAGTACCAGAACTTGGAAGACAGTCCTTCTTCCCTTCAAGTGTTGAGACCAACTTGAGTCCAGGTGACATGACATGTTGACTTTTATCTTCTTTGTCGCCAAGAGAATCTGCAAAATAGATAGTCTTTTTCTTTGGTACCCACATCTTCTTGGGTCCTTTCTTGTTAGATTTTCTCAAGTTCTGATTGAACTTGGGTTTAACATTGTAAGCAATAGGAGAAACAACATGATAATTCTTAATGTGAGTTCCATGATATTTCCTAGGTTGTGTCACATGCTTTTTGGTGTGTGTTATGTGAAAACTTTGAGCATGTGAAGTGTGCCTAATATCATGGGAGTGGCCATACTTGAACTGATCATACAATGGCTTGTATGTGAATTTCATTTCATCAACAGGTTCAAGTTTGTATGGGGTTTCACCCTCAAAACCAATGCCGACTCTTTTGTTTCCAGACACAGCATATATCATAGAAGCTAGCTGACTTCTGCCAATACTTCTAGATAAGAACTTCCTGAAACTTAAATCATATTCTTTCAGAATATGGTTTAGACTAGGAGTGGATTTTTCTGAATCAGAAGGAGATCCAACATTATTGGATAATTTTAAAAGTTTTTCTTTTAATTCAGAATTCTCCAACTCAAGCTTCTTTGTTTCAAATTCAAATAGCTTTTTCAGCTTTTTGTATTTGAGACTAATCTGAGACTTGAGTTCCAGAAGTTCAGTTAGACCGGAAACTAACTCATCTCTAGTAAGTTCAGAAAATACCTCTTCAGAATCTGATTCTGATGTAGATTCTGATCCGTCATCTTCTGTCGCCATCAGCGCACAGTTAGCCTGCTCATCTTCAGAGTCTGAATCATCTTCTGACTCATCCCAGGTTGCCATAAGACCTTTCTTCTTATGAAACTTCTTCTTGGGATTTTCCTTCTGAAGATTTGGACATTCATTCTTGAAGTGTCCAGGCTCATTGCATTCATAGCACATGACCTTCTTCTTGTCAAATCTTCTGTCATCAGAAGATTCTCCACGTTCAAATTTCTTTGAACTTCTGAAGCCTCTGAACTTCCTTTGCTCGGTCTTCCAGAGTTGATTTAGCCTTCTGGAGATCAAAGACAGTTCATCTTCTTCTTCAGATTCTGATTCTTCAGGATCTTCTTCTTTAGCCTGAAAAGCGTTAGTGCATTTCTTGATATTGGATTTTAATGCAATAGACTTACCTTTCTTTTGAGGCTCATTTGCGTCCAGCTCTATTTCATGACTTCTCAAGGCACTGATAAGCTCTTCCAGAGAAACTTCATTCAGATTCTTTGCAATCTTGAATGCAGTCACCATAGGACCCCATCTTCTGGGTAAGCTTCTGATGATCTTCTTTACGTGATCAGCCTTGGTGTATCCCTTGTCAAGAACTCTCAATCCAGCAGTAAGAGTTTGAAATCTTGAAAACATCTTTTCAATGTCTTCATCATCCTCCATCTTGAAGGCTTCATACTTCTGGATTAAAGCTAGAGCTTTAGTCTCCTTGACTTGAGCATTTCCTTCATGAGTCATTTTCAAGGACTCATATATGTCATAGGCCGTTTCCCTGTTAGATATCTTCTCATACTCAGCATGAGAGATAGCATTCAGCAAAACAGTTCTGCATTTATGATGATTCCTGAAAAGCTTTTTCTGATCATCATTCATTTCTTGCCTTGTCAGCTTTACGCCACTGGCATTTACTGGATGTTTGTAACCATCCATCAGAAGATCCCATAGATCACCATCTAGACCAAGAAAGTAACTTTCCAGTTTATCTTTCCAGTATTCAAAGTTTTCACCATCAAATACCGGCGGTCTAGTATAACCATTGTTACCGTTGTATTGCTCAGCAGAGCCAGATGTAGATGCAGGTGTAGACTTTTCACTTTCATCAACCATCTTTTACTGAAGCGTTTTTCTCTTCCTGAATCTTTTCTAAACACGGTTAAGTGCTTGCACCTTAGAACCGGCGCTCTGATGCCAATTGAAGGATAGAAAAACACTTAGAAAGGGGGGGGGGTTTGAATAAGTGTAGCTTTAAAAACTTGACAGATAAAAATAAATTGCACAGTTATTTTTATCCTGGTTCGTTGTTAACTAAACTACTCCAGTCCACCCCCGCAGAGATGATTTACCTCAACTGAGGATTTAATCCACTAATCGCACGGATTACAATGGTTCTCCACTTAGTCAGCAACTAAGTCTTCCAGAGTCTTCTGATCACACACTGATCACTCCAGGAACAACTGCTTAGATACCCTCTAAGACTTTTCTAGAGTTTACTGATCCACACGATCACTCTAGTTACAACCTGCTTAGATAACCTCTAAGACTTCCTAGAGTATTCTGATCCACACGATCACTCTAGTTCCTTACAACTTAATGTAATCAATTCTAAGAGTATTACAATTGCTTCTTAAAAGCTATAATCACAAACTGTGATATTTCTCTTAACGTTTAAGCTTAATCTTACTAATATATTACAACAGCAATGTAGTGAGCTTTGATGAAGATGAAGATTCTGAGCTTTGAATTTGAACAGAGTTTCAGCAAGTTAATAGGCGTTGTTTTGTTCAGGATCGTTAACCTTGCTTCTCATCAGAACTTCATATTTATAGGCGTTGGAGAAGATGACCGTTGAGTGCATTTAATGCTTTGCGTGTTCCGTACAGCATCGCATTTAATGTTATACGCTTTTGTCAACTACCTCGAGCCTTGTTCACGCTGTGTCTACTGACGTAGCCTTTAGTAGCTTTTAACGTTCCTTTTGTCAGTCAGCGTAGCTTGCCACTTGTACTTCCTTCTGATCTGATGTTTGTGAATACAACGTTTGAATATCATCAGAGTCAAACAGCTTGGTGCATAGCATCTTCTGATCTTCTGACCTTGAAGTGCTTCTGAGCGTGATACCATCAGAACTTCAGTGCTTCTCTTCTCTTGTTCTTCTGATGCTTCCATAGACCCATGTTCTGATTCTGCTTCGACCATCTTCTGATGTCTTGCCAGACCATGTTCTGATGTTGCATGCTGAACCCTTTGAGACAAAGCTTCTGAGCGCTGAATTATGCGTACTCTTTATATATTTCCTGAAAAGGAAATTGCATTGGATTAGAGTACCATATTATCTTAAGCAAAATTCATATTATTGTTATCATCAAAACTAAGATAATTGATCAGAACAAATCTTGTTCTAACAACATCCACCCAAAGAGGAATTATTCCCGGTGAAACCTCTTACCCATTTGCTTAGAGCCAAAATAAGTTCAAAACTACATAGCTTCCTCTTGTGCTATAACAAGGACCCTCGATTAGCCTCCTCTTGGGCTTTGTACAAGGACCCACAGGCTTCTTAAAAGCATTTCCAGCTTCCTCTTGAGCTTGTATACAAGGACCCATCAGGTTTCTTATAAACATAGGAACAGGTCTTTAGTCACCTTTTAGCCTACCCTGGTGAGTTTCTTCCAATTTAAACCAGACTTTAAACAAGCTAAGTTTGTCTCAATTTTACATTGAGTACACCTTTTGGAATGAGAGACATGGACAGTCTCTGTCACCCTTATCTTCATCAATCTTCCTTAGCAGAGTTTAGGATCCATGCTTTGGGTCATCCTCAGCATTGAGTCAGCCTTCATCTTGGGCTTTAAACAAGAAGTCTCCATTAGATAATCTTTCTGCCATTTATTTTCAACAAAACCCCTGGAAAGGGTTAGCCTCCAAAGTCAATTAAAATCAACCTCCATTTCAATAAATCCTTGGAAAGGGTTAGCCTCCAAAGTCAATTAATAAAAAAATGTCAAAAAATAAAGATTCATTTCTCTTAAGAGATAATTTCCCCAAAAGAGTCAAAACCCCTGGAAAGGGTCAGCCTCCAAAAAACATGATAAAGTCAGTCTTTTAACAGACAAATTCACCAGCTGAGTCAAAATCCCTGGAAAGGGTTAGCTTCCAAAGAAAAACAGTCTTTTAATAAATAAAATCTCCTCAGTAGAGTCAAAACCAACAAAAACAGTTAGCCTCAACCTTGGGCTTCATACAAGGCACCCAAACAATAAAACTCCCCTGTCAAGAGTCAGCCTCAACCTTGGGCATTGTACAAGGCAGATAATAGAGTCTCCCCAGTGAGTTCTTCATCATTCAGTAGCCACAACCTTGGGCTTTGTACAAGGCAGATAAACCATATTTTCATGTGTCAAAGATTCCTAACACCTAGGATCTTTTCCCCATAGAGTCATCCATACTCAGTTTATTTAAGAGTCAGCCACAACCTTGGGCTTTGTACAGGGCAGAAAATAATGTTTCCCTAGCTAGAGTCAGCCACAACCTTGGGCTTTGTACAAGGCACACAAAATAGAGTCATTCATAGTCTCAAAAATTCAATTATCCTCAACAGTTAGCCACAACCTTGGGCTTTGTACAAGGCACATAAATAGAGTCTCCCTAAGTAGAGTCAGCCTCAATTCTGGGCTTTGTACAGAACACAAAAATACCCTGTAATTAATCCCCAGTGGAGTCATCTCCCAGAGTCAATAATATTAATAAATCAATCAAAAAAAGCCTCAAGCTTGGGCCTCATACAAGCCAGCCAAAGTCAAATCTTTTATACAGTAGATAGACATAGCTTATCTCTATAGAGAGATATTTTTACTACTCTACCACATTCAAACAAACAAACATTTCAATTTCAATTTCATTCAAAGTCTCCCATTTAGGACTCTGAAAGACATGCTCCGGCACATCCCCAGACTTGTACACTTTCCCTAATTTGGACGAGCATCTTTCTTTCATTTAAGAGGCATCTGACTGGCATACTTGCACACACAAGTAAGGTCCCCCTCTTGAATGAAATGAATCTAGTTATTCTGTCACTCTTTCACAATGTTTATGGTAGAATAGTACAAATACCTCTCTGTAGAGATGATTTCATGTCTCTTTACTGTAAACAGAGATTTAATTCCAAGCTTCAACCTTGAGCTTCAAGCAAGGCACAAAAAAACAATTAATTTCCCTAGTTAGTTCCCCGAACTACATTAAGCTCTGACTTCCACTAGGGATATGTAGGCATGAGGTTCACAAGGAATCTCAGCGAGCTAATAAAATACCAAAAATAGTCAGTCTGTCTGTCTGTCTGTCTTTTCAAATCAAATCAATTCCTTCTCCTAACACAAAGGAGAAACTTTCCCAATCATTAGCAGCAAACACAATCACAATGACACAGAGAAGGTTCCTGTAGAGTACTACAGATATGTAGGGTGTTTAAACACTTCCCTATGTATAACCGACCTCCCGGACTCCAGAATTTCTAGTCTAGGTGAAATCCCCACACTTAGCAAACTCCTAGGATTTAGTTGAGATCTTTTTTCCCCTTTCCTACTCGTAGGACAAATAAGAAAGTTCGTGTGATATCGTAGGAAGAACTGAAATAAAATTCATCCCACCACGGGCGCATTCTCCTTCCAAATTTCGCGTGAAGGGTATAGCGTGCCGTCCTCCCAAGTGAAACGGGGAGGTAAAAGAAAACGACACCATAGACGTCTAAGTCCAGTACTAAGGCCATTATTGGCCATAACCCTTTCTATCATGGCAGTTAAGTTATTTTCTGTAGCCAGATTTTCTCTTCTGACTCTTTGAACAACCTCATATGGGTGTTCGTTCCTACCCACAATCCTTAATCTGGGTCGCTCCTCCTCCGTTTCTTGTCGAATGGGGACGGCTCTTTGATTTGAAGCTTCTAAGTTAATTATTGGAGTTCCTTCGAACATCTCTGTTCTTCGTGAGGGGCCTACATCCCTAGTGGCTGTCCTAGATGACGGAACTATGTCTTGTACACGTTCTAAAATGGGCCTCTCTTCTTGATTCGAAGGCTGTTTGTCTTTCCTTTTAGGTGGTGTTATTCCCATGAATTCTGCCATTCGATTCATTTGAGATGATATCTTTTGGAAAGTCTCCATGTTTTCTCTATTTGTAGTAGTAACATTTGCCATTAGTGGGCTTAAAACTGAAGTCAATTCTCTGGCCAAAACCCCTACCATATCATGGTTGCTTGCATCCATTTCTTGTCGAAATGCTGCTTGGTTATTTGTGGTAAAGTGAGGCACCTGGGTAGAAAAACCAGTGTTATGTGCACTTCGACCCACTGAACTAACATTCGGTGAAAATGTCGCATTGTTAGTTGGGGCATATATAGATCCTGCCCCTCGTACGCCTGTTCCATATGGGTATGGCATTCCATATGAACTATTTGGTCTCCATTCGAAAGCAGAATTCGTGCCTTGACCAGGCAAATTATTTGCAGCATTTGTCGAGGCAAACAATACGTCCTATGCGCTTGTAGATGAGGGTGCGGTTGTCGACACTGAAACTGGAATAGTCCCTGAAAGCCCTGTATTATTTTCAGGCAAAGCCTGGGAATTATCTGCAGGTCTCGATCCATTTGGACCCGTTGCATCTCGTGTTCCTTGAGTAGAAGTCGAATTTGCCGCTCCTGATCCTGAACCTTGTGGGGGACCTCGATCACCCCCTGCACTGGCCGTAAGGACCATTTTCCTGTTGTACCTTCGTTTGGGAATCGGTTGTGCACTGTTCTTTAATTTACCGTTCCTAAGGTTCATACAAGATCTTGATATTGTCTAGACAAAAATAAAGCAATTGATTAAAACAATCTGCTTGACACTGTCCCACTGGGCGTGCCAATTTGTTTACGGTGATTTCCGGTAAACAACCGCTAGTCTTCCAAACTATAATAAATATGATTTGGTTACTCGCAGGATCGACTAGATTGATCCTAGGACACATAGTCAAGAAGATTGTCATCAACGTTCATTCGAACCATATTCATTATTTGTCTTCTTCAATAAGCGTTGTTCGATTAAAGAACAAATAGTCTTGACAATCACTTTGTTATATATAAATGTGACTTCAGCGAAAAAATAAGTAACATAACATAGAAAATTAAAAGGACTATTGAAACGTAAAGAATCTTAAACTGCAGAAATGTTAAAGACTTTGAAAGTAAATAACATGAAAGTAATTCGAAAGTAAATGACATTAAAGTAAAGATACAGAAATGTAAATGGCAAGAAGTAAACGAAATGCAGTAATTCTGGAAGATATTTAAAAACAAAAGATAATACACATGTATTAAAATGGTGGTGTCATACGTACATTTTCTCAGCGAACTCTTTCTCTTAACGCTTGATACTTGAGTAAATATGTGAGTGATTTGTACAAAATGAACACACAGAATCCTAACATTAAGACTCCTATTTATACTAGTTTCGACCTTAACGGTCCTATACTAATCTGCTGCCACGTTTCTCATAAGAACTTCTAGCGATGCCATCTGTTACTTGGACAGTTACGAAACCGTCTTCGAATTTCAAATCTTCCCGCCTGAGTCTGTCTTCGACGCGTGGCAGTGTATTAAACAAACACTACGAAAAAAAAACACGCTAAGTAGTAATACTTGAATATATTTATAAATTTGTCTAAGTCCCCGAAGACACATACTTTTCACTAGCTTTCAGTATTCATTATCTTCATAGCGAACTTAGAAATCTTTACTCTCGAAGCATGACCATCAGTAGCCATTCTTTTATTTTTAAGGGATGGCCATCAGTAACCATCTTTCCGTCGATTTTCTACTTCTTCGAAGGATAAATACTACAAAACGAAATCTTCAGCTAACAACAGGTCATCGCAAATTGTTTGTGAGGGACTTGTCACCATCAATATATTTCAAAAAAGAAGAGTGTGATATATTTTACATAAAAGAGGAGGAAAATATATAGTTTAACACAAGATGGGAGGTTAATGTAATATGAGTATCTTTGAAAGAAGAATGTAATTTACTCTATAAAAATAATAATGTTTAAGTTTTTGGATTTTAATTTAGTTGATTTTATTTTGTAGTCGCAATTTCCAACTTCAAACTCTTAATTGGAATATGTTTACACAATTTAATAATAAGTTTTAGAGAGATAATAGAGTTGCAAGCTTTTAAAATTTTAATATGCATTTGCTTGTTTTAGCATATTGCTTGTTTAGATACATAGTTGTTTTAATTTGAATGGGGATTGAAACTTACAAAAATCACATTATTTTTAACACATTAGGTTATGTTTATTAGAAAAAAATATGGATAGTGTCTCAAGGTAGAAACTAAAATTTGAAATTTTAAGTACAAGTCTTGGATGCCTCCAATCTTAACAGAAAAACATGCATCTAGAATGGATAGCAAGTTTAAACAAAAAGAAAATAAAAGCAGTAAAAAAATAATCAAACAGAGTAAATATGGTCACTTTTTTTACCCTACCATTCATCCCAAAAATTGGTTGATCCCCATTTTGTTAATAAAGATGAAATGAAAAAGAATTGAAATTGTTCGTTGTGCCAAAGTAAGATTATGCGACAAAATCTCAAGTGGGGGAAAGTATAGAAACAAAAGTATACATAAATCCTACATCCCTTGTGTGAAACATATGTCTCATTAAGGACAACTTAGTTAAAAATATAAGTGAATTCCTAACTTATTAGAACTATTGAACAATGAACATTAACTCCACACATGCACACTTTGAACCAAATGGGATTGATCTAAGGAAGCACTGATAGGCTAAAAATAGAGATATGTTTGAAAATTAAATATGAGGGACCACTTACTCATTTATTTTAAGTATGAGTTTTCAAGAGCTTTCTAGATTTTGGATATGCATGTTGATGGTTTATTAAATACATCCCTATAGATGAAAAATAATTCAAGCTAGTTTGGGGTGTGACAGCCTACATAATTAATTTTGGTTATTAATTTGAATTATAACTCAATCACACTAGACCTTAACACTAGATGTTTAATTTCAGTTTTAAAAATTTATATAGTTTATGATAAATTTATGTTGGTTTATGACTCTTTGTAAATGCAGGTAAAAATTTTGGTTGAAGCATTTTCAAGATGCTGCACAATGCTAAACAAAGATAATTTATTTTTTCTTAAAAAAAAGACTATACTATGTACTATAACATGTTTTATACTGCAATGTACTATAACATGTTCTTAACCTAAGATAACTTATTTTCTTGAAAAATGAAAAAAAAATTGTGTTGAGGGTGTATACTTGCACTACTCAAATATATATTCTCATATATATATAACACACAACCACAATCAACAATATAACTATTGTACATACACATATAATTAAAACTCACTACCACATTTATAAACACGTTCTACTTATTCTTATAAAAACATTCCTAATTAAGCATTGGAATTTAACTTAGAAATGGCATGGTTAAATTTTATGATGAACTAGCTTCTCATGGGCTCAACAATGGCGTCGTAGCTTCGAGATCACCAATGATTTCTGATGGTGCTTGTGCAATCTTCTTCTTTTGTTCTCTTGCTTTACCCCAAAGTACAGTGTATAAGCCACACACAATCAACACTCCTCCAAGTAAACTACTCACCAATAAGAAAAATATATTAAATCAAATCATGAATACAAACATTACCTAAAAATACATAAACATCATAAACATGCATAATATATACCTTCCTAAGTTTAAATTCTCATCCAAAACCATTGACGCGACGATAGCCACAATCAAAAGCATTAGAGGGTTGAAAGCGGACGCATATAAAGGGCCTTTCGTCTGTACGACCCATGCCATGGTAAGAATCATTAGTCCTGAGGCTCCAATTCCCTGCACTCACATCAAACCAAACTTCAATTCCAATATTGATCAAAATTTTCACAAATCATTTGATATATCATTAAGATGAAGCCTACCGAAAACGCGACAGTGAGAAGCCTGATATCCCAACCAAGTTTCCATTGATCCAAATCTCTCTCAACAATGAAACCTAAAATAAAACATTGTACTGTTCCAATTACAGACATCAAAGCTATGCTTGATTGAGGACATGGATATACTTCACTGATCTTAGCCTGCAATGGGTGGCATTTAAATTAAAATCACAATAAACGACAATAATTATTTTAACATTAAATGTTGTGTTTTGTAATTTATTAATTACCTGAATGATGAGCCACATCGAGAAACAGAAGCAACTAAGAACAACACATAAAACACCTAACAACTCAGAGGCAGTATCAGTGACAAGTTCTATTTGGTTGTCTTTTGGATCCAAGAGATTGATTTTAAAAGGCCAAATTTCAAATTCAACTCCTTTGTAAAATGTCAGAAGTAGAGCTCCTGCAAGTCCGAGTATAGTTCCTGTAACCTTTGCTTTACCTGAAGGTGCTCCCCAATTTAATTTCTCTAAACTGCAGAGATCATAAATATATAATTTTCAATATTAATACATTGCGTTGATATATAATTTCTCTAACGCGTTGAACACATTAGACACGCGTTTTTTTATCAGAAGTATCGGTGCTATATAGATAAATAAAATAAATTGAAATAATTAAACATATATACCCGAAGGATACTGCTAATACAAAGGTGATTGTGGGAATAAGGTTGTAGATAGCTGATACAAGAGTTGCTGATGCCAAAATCAGAGCTCCATAGAATAGGTTTTGAAATAATAATGCACTGTTATTTGCCATTAAAAAAAAACACGTATATTTATTAGTTTTGTTAATTACTAATTAATATTTTTTGAATAGAAAATTACAGATTAATAATAATGATACATACGCAAATAATGCACTTAAAAGTGAAAGGTAAAACACCCTCCAAGTCATCTGCGGCCTCTTCCTGTATAATAGAAAGAAAAAAAATATAAAACAAATTTGGTAGTTGATGTATTTCATATACGAGTCATTACCATTTCAATATGGTTGGGAATTTAATGCAGAAATGATAGGTGTGTTTGTTTCTTGTCATGTATTGATTGGTTTTAAACAAACATATATATTAGATAAAAAGACGTTCAACGTAAACACAAGCAATAAATATATATATATATATATATATATATATATATATATATATATATATATATATATATATATATATATATATATATATATATATATATATATATAAACATAACTTTTTTTACGTTTTTAGAAGTTATGTGTAACTTAATTACATTGATCAGTTAAATCATTAGAAATTAAAAAAAAAATTTATTTAACTATGGTTTATCTAATATATTTGTTGACATAATTATTAAAGGGTTATGCTAATGAGTGCCTCCGGAGCACTGTTTAAACATTTTAAATAAAAAAATATTTTAAATTTAATAGATTGAATAAATATAATATTTTTTAAAAAAGTTAATTATTTATACTTTTAATGCACTAATATATATATATATATATATATATATATATATATATATATATATATATATATATATATATATATATATATATTAGATAAAAACATATTTTTTTACTTTAATAAACAATGCACAAATTATCTTTTTAATCTCTTAACCAATGCTCCGGGAGCACTCGTAAGCATTATCCTTATTAATAAAGCAGTTTTGAAAATAATAAAACTATATATTTACTTAAAAAAATATTAAAACTATATTATCATTAAAAATAATGCTTAAATATCTGAATTATTGGTAGCATTACCAAGAACACGAATCCAATCATAATTATACATTTATGCTATGATACCATATTTGACACTAATACTTATTTACACAATTATCAAAATAACTTCGGAAAAAAACATGCATTTGATCCACTGAATTTCTTAAATTGTCGATTCATTAATTTTTAATGGTTTTGAACGATTTTGGCCGATTCCTACTAATTCCATAGCATATCTGATCTAACACTTAATTTAAACTGATAATCCTTCCGATTTCCTGTTCAACCTATCCGGTGGATTCGTTCAATCAAGTTTTCAAAACTGTGTTTTAGAGAGAAAGAAAAAAGTAACAAGCGATCCAAAAACAAAAACATTTTTCAAATTATACTTATTATTTTAAAATTTTATGTCAAAATAACATTATTTATAAGTAACAAGCCCAACAACCTTTTTGAGGTTAATTTGAGTCTCTCTTTTAATTGTTATATATATATATATATATATATATATATATATATATATATATATATAAAAGCAACATGTAGAGTTTAAGTGAGATGAATTTAGAATATATATTGGCGGTGACCATGCCAAACATATGATGTATTTTGTCTTTTACAAAATATAGTTTAAAGTGTGTAGGTTAAAAAATAATAATAAAGAAATGAAGAAGTGTAATAATTTTATAGAACTGTCACAATTATAATTAGAAATTAATATTATGCTCTGTGATTTAATATTATTTTTATCAATACATAAATATTAGTTATATATAACAATTGTCAATTCATGAATATATTTATTTTTGATGAAATATAATGACTTGAATTGACATAAATTAATGAATAATGAATTGACATAAATATTAGCTATATATATATCAAGTGTAGATATGTGCTTCTAAACAATTGCATGGGTTTGTAGTTGGATACATCAAACATAAAACTCTAAGATTTTGTTTGAGAGATTAGAACAGAAGGTAGGAAAGAACTTTGACAAAATTGTAAGAATTTAGTGAAAAGAATAAAAGAATTTAATTGAAGAGAGTTTTGGAGAAAAAAATTTATTGAAGGAGGTATTAGAAAAATATAAAAAAAGATAGACAAATTATTCAAATATAATTTATGTTTTTTTAGTATTTTAAAAATTAAAAAACGTTAATAATAAACACTTCTATATCATTCTATAATAAATTTTTTTATTAAACTAATAATTTCCCTATTTTATTTCAATAAATTCATTTTTTAAACTCTCACTCCCCTCCACTCCGAACTCTATTAAAATCAAAATATTTTAAAAACATAGAATTATCAATTATATTAGGAGTGTAAAAAAAATAAGGTAGGTTGTATGTCCGACAGGTATGATGTGATCTATTTTAAATCTGTCTCAACATAATCTTAGTCAGAAGATTAAGTTAAAGTTAGTAATAAATCCTACTAGTTTAAATAAGGAAGATCTAAGCTCTAAAAAATCCTTTTATGTGTAATATTAGTAATAAGGCAAGTGTAATGTTCAATTCAAGAAACAAATTAAGGTACGAAGTGATCCTACTTAAATTTTAAACATTAACTTAAAAAATATATTAATTAATTTTTATACTTTATTTATCAATTTTATTGTATTATTTAAGTTTTTTATATTTAAGAATTCTTTAATTAAATTATGAATATTATTAAACAACTTTATACAAATTGTTAAAGAATGATAATTAATCATATAAAACTTTGTTTTATGTTAGAATACTCAATAACCAAATTATAAATTATAATAATAAGTTTATTACACTCAATTAATTAAATTTGTTTTTCCACTTAATTCTATTTTTTAATATTAATAAGTATATTTATCAAACTATATAATTAATCTCAAGTGTTTTGGAGACAGAGAAAAAAAAGTAACAGCAGCCCAACAACATTTTTGAGGTTATACATAATGTATTAAAATAACATTATTTATAAGTAACAAGCAGCCAAACAACCTTTTTGAGGTTAATTTGAGTCTCTCATTTTATTGTTTTTTATATATATTTTTATAAGCAACATGCAGACTTTAAGTAAGATAGATTTAGACTCTATATTGTTGGTGAACATGCCAAACATATGATGTATTTTTGTCTTTTTCAAAATATATTTGTTTAAAGTGTGTAGGTTAAAAAATAAAATAAAAAAATGAACAAGTGTAATAATTTTATAGAACTGTCACTATTATAATTAGAAATTAATATCATGCTCTGATGATCTAATATTTCTTTTTGTTGCTTATTTAATAAAACTTTAAGAAATATTAACATGATGTAATTTAATTAAGGGTAGGCATACAAAATATTTATATCATTATTACATAAATATTAACTATTTATAACAATTGTCAGTTTATGAATATTATAAATTTATTTATGTGGAGACCTAATGACCTGAATTGAAATTAATTAATTAAAATTCCATAGAAAAAATAAAAAGGCATATATATATATATATATATATATATATATATATATATATATATATCAAATAACACCAAACTCTCAAAGTTTAATTTGACACTAAATCTCAACCGTTAAAGTAATTGATCAAATAGTGATACTAAATAGCCTATTTTTTGGAAGAAAAATATCCTACATATTTTTTTTATTATTATTTTATTTCATTTAATATCACTGTTTGATCAATTGTTTGACGTCAAAACACACACACACATATATATATATATATATATATATATATATATATATATATATATATATATATATATATATATATATATATATATATATATATATATATATAATGATTGCATGGGTCTGTAGCTGGATATATCTAACATGAAACTTTAATATTTTGTTTGGAAGTTTAGAAGGGGAGGATGAGGAAAACTTTGAAAAAATATAAGAATTATTGAAAAGAATAAAAGAATTTAAGTAGGAGGGTTTTATTTTATTAAAAAATCCTTTAATTTGAAAAAAAAATTGTATTGAAGAAAAGGTTTGAAAGATTACACAAATTATTCATATATAATTATGTTGTTATAACATTTCAAAAATTTTAAAAATATTAATAATTAGCACTCATATATCATTCTATACAAAAAAAAAAATCATAAAAAATGAGTCATTTCTCTATTTTGATTTTAAAAATCTTTTTTTAAAACTCTCACTTTTCTTCCCTCCCCTCCAAACTCTATCAAAATCTAAATATTTTACAAAACATAAAATTATCAATTATAATAGGAGTGAAACAAAATAAAGTAGGTTTGTATGTCTGACAAGTATGATGTGATCTATTTAAAATCTGTCTCGACATAATCTTAGTTAGAAGATTAAGTTAGTTATTAATATATTCTACTAGTTTTAAATAAGGAAGATCTAAGCTCTAAAATCCTTTTATGTTTAATATTAGTAATAAGGCAAGTATAATTTTCTATTCAAGAAACAGATTAAGGTACAAATTGATCCCATACTTACCTTTCAAAAATAAGAGCAAGAGGAATGGTGGTAATCGCAGCAAAGGCAAGACGATAAGCAGCAATAACAACGGTACTCATTCCATCAAAAATGGCAAGTTTGTAAAGAACATTGCAAGCTGAAAATACTATCTGCACTGAAACCATTAATAAAGCTGGCTTCAACATATCCCAAATGCTTCCCATCTTAAGAGCTGCAATGCAATATGCTTTTATGATTTAACGACTATCTATATATACACATTTAAGGAGGCCAAGTTAGGTTCACACTGTTCACAATAATTCATGCCAGTTGTGCTCACAATATGAAAATGAAAATAATATGACGGAAATAAAGTATAATAAGTTTCACGTGTCCCACAATCATAACTAGAAAGACAGAAATTTTCAGAAATTGTTAAGTTGACTTGAAAACAATAATTGATAGTAAAATACTCTCCAAAAAGAAATGTTTGTCCTTGATCGAGAGAAATATAATAAAAAATAAGAACATTACGTATGTGATAGTATCATTAGTTAAAACTTAGATCTAGATTGATCCTTTAGATTTTATTTCGACATTACTTACGTGATATGCTAGTATCATTTTAGTTTAATCTTAGATTTAGATTCATCCTTTAGATTTTTATTTCAAAATCTTGCGGACCACACTATTTTTGACCGATTCTTCGATCAAGTATCTTTGGTTTATCATTCGTGTTAGCTTCATACGCTCATGTAGGGGTTAATGTCGATCCAATTTTTTTTGAACATATCTAGTGTATTTATTGGAGAGTCTAGGGAGCAAAGCGTTAGAAGTGTTAATGAGCTAAATGTTCATCATCTAAGAGACTTCGATACTGTATATCAACCTAAGATCTTAAGGCATTAGGGTATGAGTCGATGTGTGACTTTAGCACTCACAATTGAAATCCAACAATTTCTCCCATCACTTGTTGGGAAGTTTGAGGAGCGACACGCCTGAAATGTCAATCAGATAAACGTTTACGACTTAAGAGACTTTGACAACACATATCTACCCAAAACCTTAAGGCTTTGTTTGCGAGTTTGGAGGGGAGGGGAGGGGAGGGGAGGGGAGGGCTTTGGAAAATAGGAAGGATTTGGTGAAAAGAATAGAAAGATTTTGAGTTGGAGGGTTTGATTTTATTTATAACACAAAAATTCCATAAAATGGGGAACGCAAAAATTGTATTTAAGGAAGGTTTTGAAGGGTTTTGGGAGTCTTACATAAATTTTTTAAATATCTTTTAGGTTGTTATAGTATTCTGAAAATTAAAAATTTAGCAATTATAATAACTCTTTTATCATTCTAAGCAAACTCATAATGTCAAATATTTTTTTATACTTTTTTTAAATTTTCATTTTCGGAAGTCTTCCTCTTCCTTCCAAACTCGCAAACAAAACCTAAAACAGTAGAAATATAAATCATTTATCTTAGGGTTTTGCTAGTCAGTGCCCTCAGGGTAATGGTTAAGCATTCCAAAAAAAGAAAATATTTTATAGAAAATATAATATTTCAATTTTCGAGACATTAAATACGCAGATTACCAAGATAAATTTACTATTTTTAAAGTCTTAACCATTGTCCTGAGGGCACTGGTTAGCATTTCCCATATACACCACACATTTCTTCCATTTCTAGACGATTCGAGACTTTATCACTCACACTTAAAATTCAATAATTTTTATCCACAGTGAGTTTTATACCTTTCCTTTTAGGTATTTTGATTTGTCTTTAAGGGTTAAACCCCATTGGCTTAATTGCAACTTTGATCCCTCTATTTTGTCTTTTTTTTATTTTGGTCCCCCCACTTTTAAAACCATAATTTTGGTCCCCCTTCTGAATTTTCTGTTGAAAAATAGACAAAAATATGGACTAATTTTGCAGAAAAAAGCAAAATAGGGGGACGAAAATTGCACAGAAAACTTAAAAAGGAGACTAAAATAGTGATTTTTTAAATAGAGAGATCAAAATCAAGAAAAAGACAAAATAGGAAGACTAAAGTTGCAATTAAGCCAACCCCATTTTGAGTCTATGTGGCATCCGATGGTAAATCTGTAAACAAAACCGTTATTTTCGTGAAAACACATTAATGTTAGTCAAACAATTTTTTTTTTGTAACATAGAAATGATATATTGATAGGTTTATAGCTTACTTTTATACTTTTTCTGTTTGGTCGGCAAACATTATCAAATATCTGAACCAATTACGGTTTGAGAGTCTTTGTCTCTATTTTAATGGTGTACTCGGTATTTTTCCTAAAAGAATATATTTTTGTTGATGATGGTTAAAAGTGAATGAGATCTGACCCATTCAGTGGATTTTATTGTAAGCTTTTTAAGTCGTATTGGGATGTTTTTTTTATGGTTGCTTTTTTTTTTTTTTTAAATTTTGTTTGCTTGAAGCTACTTTTTTGTATTTTAGAACTATCAGTTGGTACTTGGTACTACTTGTTCTATATATATGCCATTCAATATCTTTTCATATTGAGTTTTTATAAAATATTCTATTCTTGAAAAGAGAGTAATGGTAGTGCACTGTTAGTGTATTACACACACAAGCAATCAAAATTTTAATATCTGCTATGTTATTTCAGTATTTTAAAAATAAAATTATGTTTTAATTGAATATATGATGGTGATTGGTTGACAGTGTAAAATATTTTACACTGTCAGTGTTATTATCTATTTTCTTTTTTGAAAATAGGTTTTTTAAATTATTTTTTTTGTAGAATGTGAATTAAATTTATCCCATCATAAATTAATAATTCTTATTAAGTTGATAAAATCTTAAAATTCTCATAAAATTTTAAAAATATTCGATACTTGATCAAAAAAGTTCAATTGAACATATCATATCCTTTTAAAAAACAAGTATAATATTGACTATAAGAGCCTACTATAGAGACGTCCAATTTTTTAGTTCTATGCATGCCTGATGATTATATTAATTTAAAAATATTAACAGTATTCACACAAAAAAAGTTGAATTTATGAATTCAACTTCTACAGAGAATTATTAAATACAATAACTTAAATAAGTATTATTCTAAAGGAAATGAAGTTTAATAAGTTTCACATGTCCCACGATTTTAAGTTTTGAAGAAAATGACTTGAAAGTGAAATCAACGTAAAATTTTGACAACACGTAGTTAGCGTATTTTGAAAATTAGTCATATTTAAATTTTTTACACATGTCTCAATTTCTTAATTTTTAATGATATGATCAAATTTTAAATATTATACTTTAATTCGTTTAAAAAGGAAAGGAAAGGAAAATTTTTATTTGACAATTTTGTCATCTTTTTTAATACTCTTTCATTTTGGGTATTTATAAATACTTTGACACTTAAGTTAGTGACGATAATAGTGAGATGTTTTAGAGTTAAAATAATGTCAACTAAAATATTTGAAATTTCTTTTGGAACTTTATAATATGACTATATTAAAATTTTTATTGAGAACACTCGTCTTAAGGAACAAATGTCTCCAAACTCTGATTTGCTTTGATCCGACGATTACACCTGATACATGAGAAATATGGTCAAGTTTTATGGGCATAAAAATTGGAAATTTCTTTACCTACCTCACTACTTTCTTGGTCACCTCTGGTGAAAAACCCAAAATACCCCTAACTTCGGAAATGCATTTCTAAAATGCTCTTTTTTTTTTTTCAAAATTTGTTTTATTTCGGAAATACACTTCCGAAAACACGAAAAAAAGGTGTTTTCGGAGATGCATTTCCGAAAACACCCCTTTTTTGGGTTTTCAGATGCATTTCCGAAAACACCCCTTTTTGCGAGAGGGTGTCTTCGGAGATGCATATCCGAAAAATTCTAAGACCAAATTTGTCTTGGAATGTTTCGGATATACACTTCCGAAAGAATTCAATAATTATTAAAAAATTAAAATCAAGGTGAATCAATACAATTAATAGGTATAAAATCAAGATGAATCAATAAAATGAAGGTGAATCAATAAAATCAAGGTGAATCAAAATTTTCTAAACAATTTTAAAGTTAAAAATTATTTTACTAACTTATATAAATCAAAAACATTTTAATTTCATAAGTAAATTTTGATTTATATATAATTAAATATAAAATTTATTCATTAAATATAATTAAGACAAATTTTTTTTTTTAATTTTTTAAAACTAAATAAATATTATAACTCATTTTTAACTATGAATCAGAATAGAAATATATAAATATATAATAATAATTATTAATTCTGCAAGTAAAATATATAAATATATAATATATAAATATATAAATATATAATAATTATTATAAATTAAAAAACTCATTTTTTTAATTTTTATAATTATTATATAAATATATTTATAATTAATATATAATAATTATTATATAAATATATAAATATATAATAATTTTTATAAATATATAATAATTATTACATAAATATCTAAGTTAAAACACTCATTTTTTTAAATTTTTTTGTAAATATATAAAGATATAATAATTATTATAAATATATAAATATATAAATAAAAAATTATAACTCATTTTGTAGGTGAAATTATTTTAATTTTTTTAATTAAAATTATTTTAAATTTTAAAATATGAATCCGAATAGAAATATATAATAATTATTATTTATAACTCATAAATTATATCAAAATATATAATTATTATTATTATTCATTACTATAAATTATATCAAATTTATGATAGTGAATTAAATAATATCCTAAAATTTTTAATTTTTGGGATTTTTAATTTTTTTTTTTGTTTTTTCGGAGATGCATCTCCGAATTAATCAAAATTCTAATTTTTGGGATTTTTTTCGGAAGTGCAATTCCAAAATCTGGAAAAATTTAGAAAAAAAAATATTTCGGAAATGCATTTCCGAAGTAGGGGTAAAGTGGGGTTTTTGCTGGGGGTGACCCCCATAGGGAGGTGGATAAAGAAAAAACCTAAAAATTTTGATGACGAGCCAATAAACAACATCAAATAATGGACATTAAATAATGGACTACAAGAAATACTGCAATTTGCCAGGGGCTAAACCCTTCACTAAAGGCAAAAACCCCTCACAAATGCATAAATTGCGAGGGGACTACTCCCCTAGCAAAACAGGGGGTCGCAAATCCATTACCGAGGGGCTTACCACTTCGCTAAATTGTCAGGGGCTTCCCCCCTCGCTAAATGCAAAGTCAATAATCTCCTCTGCACCTTACAGTCGTAGGCACCAGCTAGTAGTCTGCAAAGGGCAGACTGCGTCAGATATTTTGCTTGGGGATTAGCCCCTCGCAAAATGCAGCATTTAATTTTTTTCTTGGGGATTAGCCCCTCGCAAAAAGCAGCATATAGTTGATAAAAAATATAATTTTCAAAATCATATATATAATAATTAAAATATATATATATATATATATATATATATATATATATATATATATATATATATATATATATATAATTATAATATAATTTAAATTAAAAAATGTATATATATATATATATAATAATTCAAATTAAAACGAAATTATTATAATACATATAATAATTAATATTTAAGCAAATATAATAAAAATGAAACACCATATAAAATTACAATAATATTTAATAATAAGTTCAAAATAGTTAACACAAATTGTTCCATACAAATTAAAATAAACTTAAATATGTAAATTTAATTATTCCCCCATCTTGTTCCTCCTCTTCTTCATCAACTCCTCCATATCCACTAGTTCCTCCAAATCCACCACCCATATTTCCACTAGTTCCTCCAAATCCACCACCCATATTTTGTGAAGCAAAAAATTGATCAAACCTTTGAGACCGCTCATTTGCAATTCGCATTGCTTCTTGATACTCTCGTGCCTGCCTCCTCATTTCTTCCTGAAATTCTCTCCTCATTTCTTCCCGTAATTCTATTCTCTTCTTTGCATTTCCTCTTGCATCTCTAATTGTTTTCTCTTCATCTCTTCAATTTCCAAATTTCTTGATGCTACTTGTTGTGCTGCCTCAGTATTTGCCAAGTTTCTCACAGTTTCAAGCATTTCGGCAGTTAATATAGGTGGAGTGGATGATCCTTCTCCATCAGCATATCTCATTTTGAAATCTCTACTACGCCGCTTGATATTTTTGGAATACCCACCAGTACAATACATTCTTCCATTTTTCTTCTTTCCACTTGAAACCTTATACCAAGTCTGAAAACCAATACTAGGGTCAACAGGATACCTCGGTGGTGGTTCGGGTATTTCAGGATGCTCTCACAACTTTAGGGCAAGTTCTCTATCAAAATTCTCCTATAAAAAAATTAAATGTTATCATGATTCAAATAAACTATGTACATATAAAAGAAATAAATAAAATATCTTTGATATAAAAATAACTTACTTGTGTGATTTTTGCGCGCTCGTCAATAAACTCTCCATTTCTCTTGAGATGAGTCTCCATGTGGAGCTCATTAAGAAGTGGAGTTCTGCCTAATTCTTCACGCTAAATAAGTAAAAAAAAATTAATTATACATAATGCAACATTTAAATAATAGATTTAATAAAAAATTAATAAATTTATGTATCATCCTTCGCGCAACTTCAGCCACACTAATATTTCTTGCTGCGTAGTTGCAGCCACCAACTTCAGATGTTCTATTTTTCTTTGCCTACTCTGATATTTCCTTAAACTTATCAGAATTCCAATGATCAATAAGTTTTGGGAATATATCTTCTCCTATCCAACGTGGACGTGTCCCTTTTGCTTCCTATTTAAGTCTAACATTCCTCATGGTATCAGAAAACCGAGCAGCACATTTTGAGTGAAAGTTTTCTTTAATCGCGGCCTCATCTCCAACATCCCAAATACATTGCTCCTACATTATTGTATGAATTTAAAAATATTAAATAAAGTAGAATCATGAATATCACAAAAATTAAAAAGGAAATGTCAAAATGAATAAGTAAATTATACCTGAAATGCCTGAAACCATTTTTCCTTATCATCTTCATGTACATCTCCATAAGACGGCCAAAATTGTGTGTACTTCTCTTTAATAATATTTGTTATGATCGATACTGCCTGATGTGAGGGAACAATTCTAAACAACAAAAATCTTTAGTTAGTATTGATTAAATAAAACTCATATTTAAAATATAATATAAAAACACAAAAACTTACGATCCTGCATCGGGATAAATGATTAGTCTGCCCTCATGATACTTAATTTTTTGAGTCGTATTTTTTTCAAAATACGCTTCCTCCTCGTTTGCTCCTCAGCACTAGTATCTCCAGGAGCGCTGGTATCTCCAGGAGCACTGGTATCTCCAGGAGCACTGGTATCATCCTCTGAAGGAATGGGTAATGGCATGCTAGATCCACCTGTCTCCATATGCATGTGTAATGGCATGCTACTAGATCCACCTGTCTCCATATGCATGGGTAATGGCATGCTAGATCCACATGTCTCCATATGCATGTGTAATGGCATGCTACTAGATCCACCTGTCTCCATATGCATGGGTAATGGCATGCTAGATCCACCTGTCTCCATAGGAAAATATGTGGGGTAAGAGTATCCAGGAGGACAAAAAAAACCTGATCCAGGGGGCATGGATAGTAATCCATTGAAAGATCCAGACATGGGCGGTGTAGGATGCATAGGCGGTGTAGGATGCATAGGCTGTGGAGTAGAGCGTGGAGTAGAGTGTGGCATAGGAACGAACATATCCGAGTTAGGAACCTCCTCTACAATGAATCTGGTGCGACGAGGCTTTTGTTGACCCTTACCTTTTTCATCTTTTTTGGGTGGCATTTTTTCCTGTTACACAAGATAATATTTGAAAGATAATATTGCACAAGATAATATTATCAAGTTAATATTACATAAGATGATATTTGAAAGTTAATATTGCACAAGATAATATTTGAAATTTAATATTACACAAGATAATATTCGAAAGTTAATATTGCACAAGATAATATTTAAAAGTTAATATTACACAAGATAATATTACATATTCAATTTAATATTACATATTCAATTTATTCATCATCATAATATTCGTTGTCTTCATCGCATATGATATTATTGTCTTCAGCCTCTCCTAGCTCTTCATGCTCTTCTTCCATAGGATTTGTTGACAACAAGTTACTTGCGTCAACTTGTTGACCCTCAACTGCAGTATCACACAAACTTACAATCTCCTCAATTTCAATTACCTCATTAACAGGTGAAATCTCATCATGTTGGTATGCAACATCTTCCATTAACTCATCAGTCTCAATGTGACCCATTGGGTTGGACTTGATTACAACACACCATTCTCGTTTGCATGGGGTAATTGAAGGATAAGGTACATAATAAACTTGCCTAACATTATGTGCCATAATGAAAGGGTCATACTCTTTGTACTTTCTATCTCTTTGAATCTCAACAGTGTTATACTTTTTATCAATTTTTGTTCCTCTAGAAGATGGATCATACCAATCATAGTAAAATAAGACAACTTTATTTTCCGAGTCCATATAATTATAAACCAACTCGTAAATATGTGTGATAACCCCATAGAAGTCGTCCTCACCACCCTCTGTAACTTCTTTTACGACTACACCACTGTTTACGATTTTCTTCCCTACACTCCATTCCTTAGTGTGAAATTTGTAACCGTTTACAAAATATGTGTGCCATTCATTTACACGTTGACTAGGGCCTTCAGACAAATTTCGCAAATGTATTAAGTCAGGACTTGGTGTAACAATACATGATAATTGCTGCTTAAACCATGTTGAAAAATAGGCATGTGTGTAACCAGTCGATGGTTGTTCGCCTGTGCTTTGATAATAGTAGGTACCAAATGCCCTATTTCGAAAAGAAAAAAAGGTTAGAGAAGGTAAATCTTAACCAATTAAACATATACACTTAATTTAAAATATACTTACTTAAGATATGGCTTAACTTCAACGCAGTTAATCAGCACATGAACATGAACATATTGCATTTCCTTTTGTGAAAGCCAATGCTCACTCTTCTTCCCTGCGGGACGGCCTGGACGACCGAAAAATGATAAGGTAAATTGACTTCTTTCACTGAAGTGAACTTCGTTCCTTATGATTCTTGGAGACAACATCATGTGATTGAAATAATGAGAGCAAAAATGTGATGTTTCGCGATGTATATAATGTGCACAAATTGATCCCTCAACTCGTGCCTTATTTTTAACTGATCGCTTTGAATCACCCATGAATCGTTCAAATGGATACATCCATCTATATTGAACAGGTCCACCTAGAAAAGCTTCATAAGCAAGATGCACAGGGAGATGCTCCATAGAATCAAAGAAACCTGGCGGGAATATTTGCTCCAACTTGCAAAGAATGACAGGAATATTTCGATCCAATTTAATGATGTCGTCTACTCTTAAAGTTGAAGCACAAATGTCTTTAAAAAATTGAATGATCTCAGTTAGTGGATTAAGCACATTCTTGGGCAGTGAACTGAATGCAATTGGAAGTAATCGTTCCATGAAAATATGACAATCGTGACTTTTCATTCCATGCAATTTCCCAGTGTTGGCGTCAGCACATCTTGCCAGGTTAGAAGAATAACCTTCAGGCATCCTCAATTCATTTAACCACCGACATACAGCTTTTGCTTCTTGAGGAGTAAGAGTGTAACAAGCCTTGGGTTTTAATAATTTTCCTTTTGGTCGAGGTTTCAACTCCAATTCTTTTCGATTACACAAAAGTTCCATGTCTTTCCTAGCCTTCTCATTATCTTTTGTCTTGTCATTATCCATCACCGTGTTAAGCACATTATCAAAAAAGTTCTTTTCAATATGCATAACATCAAGATTATGACGCAACAAATTATCCTTCTAATATGGGAGGTCCCAAAAGATACTTCTTTTTGTCCAATTATGGTCAACCCCATATCCTTTAATTCTACGTGCTTCACCATAGTCTGTGAATTTTGGTAGGTCACAAACATTATTCCATACTTGAGTCGATGACAATCGAGGGGGAGGTAGATCTTTTACTTTTATTCCTTTTCTAAAAGCATCTTTATTCCTTCTAAATTCATGGTTGGTAGGTAAGAACCTACGATGACAGTCAAACCACGAACTTTTCCCACCAAAGTCCAAAGTAAACGCTTTTGTGTGATTCATGCAATGCGGACATCCCATTTTACCATGTGTACCCCATCCAGACAACATGCCATATGCAGGAAAGTCATTAATTGTCCACATCAAAGCCGCTCGCATATTAAAATTTTGTTTACGAGACACATCATAAGTCCACGCTCCCACCCACAGCCTCTTGAGATCATCAATTAAAGGTTGCAAATAAACATCGATTCCCGCCTTTGGACTCGACGGTCCCGGAATGATGCATGTCAAAAACATGTAAGGTTTCGTCATGTACATCTCAGGAGGGAGATTGTACGGGGTAACAATAACTGGCCAACAAGAATATGCGTTTCCTGAAAAATTATAAGGAGTGAAACCATCTGAGCATAATCCAAGTCGGACATTTCTGGGTTCAAGGGAAAATTCAGGATGAACTCTATCAAAGTGTTCCCATGCCTCGCCATCAGATGGATGTCGCATCATGCCTGAACTAATTCTGTTTGTATGGTGCCATGCCATTTGGCTTGCACTGTGCATTGATGCAAACATTCTTTGCAACCTAGATATTATTGGTAGATAGAACATAGATTTCACTGCAATGCGATTTTGCCTTTGGTCAACTCCTTTACTGTTAACTAAATACCTCGGACTCTCGCAAAACTTACATTCCTCCAATTCCCCATCATTTGTACCAAACTCGTTGTCATAAAACAACATGCAACCTCTAATGCAACAATCAATCTTTTTTACTTCTAATCCCAACTTAGACACCATCCTCTTTGCATCATAATAACTTGTAGGCATGTTTTCTTTCACAGGAGTCGCGTCCAACATCATTCTCGCAAAGAATTCTAAACACTGATCAGGAACATTCCAATTTGATTTCGCAGCCAAAAGTCTCACACACATTGATAGCTTAGAGTCAGAAGACCCCTCAAACAATGGTATATTTATTTCTTTCAACAGCTGATAAAACCTTTGAGCTTTCTCATTCGGGAGCTCTTCTCCATCTAAGTCTTGTGGTTCATCATACGCTACATTCACCCCTAATGCGTCAGTGAACATCTCCTCGACGAGATTAAATTGCTCCTGGCATTGCATATG